>NW_026699732.1:0-68842 GCF_030435755.1 Ochotona princeps | reverse complement strand
TGCACACAAAAGGCACTAAGCATAGAGTGTGAAAACTGAGTTTCCTTGAGAGCTGCTTGGAAACCTGATGGTGTGTGAAGTTAGTGAGCCAAATGGAGTTGTTCTCCCACAAGAACCACTCGGCTGATCCTTCTTCAATATGCCCTTCACCAACATGCAGTGTTTCCTTGATTGAATTAGCTCTCACACCAATATTTGCGTCTAGAGCCTTTGCATTGAGGGCTATCTGAAAATGGCTGTGGCGCTGAAGTTGCCTGTGAATGTGGAGTTGGTGGCATGTGAAACCCGCATGTGGAGCATTCGTTTCAGTGGGATGCTCTCCCAGATTCATTTCAATCCTAGGCACTCAAAGGGCACTAAGCATAGAGTGTGAAAACTGAGTTTCCTTGAGAGCTGCTTGGAAGCCTGATGGTGTGTGAAGTTAGTGAGCCAAATGGAGTTGTTCTCCCACAAGAACCACTCGGCTGATCCTTCTTCAATATGCCCTTCACCAACATGCAGTGTTTCCTTGATTGAATTAGCTCTCACACCAATATTTGCGTCTAGAGCCTTTGCATTGAGGGCTATCTGAAAACGGCTGTGGCGCTGAAGTTGCCTGTGAATGTGGAGTTGGTGGCATGTGAAACCCGCATGTGGAGCATTCGTTTGTGTGGGATGTTCTACCAGGTTCATTCCTACATAATGCACTCAAAGGGCACTAAGCATAGAGTTTGAAAACTGAGTTTCCTTGAGAGCTGCTTGGAAGCCTGATGGTGTGTGAAGTTAGTGAGCCAAATGGAGTTGTTCTCCCACAAGAACCACTCGGCTGATCCTTCTTCAATATGCCCTTCACCAACATGCAGTGTTTCCTTGATTGAATTAGCTCTCACACCAATATTTGCGTCTAGAGCCTTTGCATTGAGGGCTATCTGAAAACGGCTGTGGCGCTGAAGTTGCCTGTGAATGTGGAGTTGGTGGCATGTGAAACCCGCATGTGGAGCATTCGTTTTGTGTGGGATGCTGACCAAGCTTCATTTCAGTCCTAGGCACACAAAGGGCACTAAGCATAGAGTGTGAAACCTGAGTTTCCTTGAGAGCTGCTTGGAAGCCTGATGGTGTGTGAAGTTAGTGAGCCAAATGGAGTTGTTCTCCCACAAGAACCACTCGGCTGATCCTTCTTCAATATGCCCTTCACCAATATGAAGTGTTTCCTTGATTGAATTAGCTCTCACACCAATATTTGCGTCTAGAGCCTTTGCATTGAGGGCTATCTGAAAACGGCTGTGGCGCTGAAGTTGCCTGTGAATGTGGAGTTGGTGGCATGTGAAACCCGCATGTGGAGCATTCGTTTGTGTGGGATGCTCTACCAGGTTCATTTCAGTCCTAGGCACTCAAAGGTCACTAAGCATAGAGTGTGAAAACTGAGTTTCCTTGAGAGCTGCTTGGAAGCCTGATGGTGTGTGAAGTTAGTGAGCCAAATGGAGTTGTTCTCCCACAAGAACCACTCGGCTGATCCTTCTTCAATATGCCCTTCAGCAACATGCAGTGTTTCCTTGATTGAATTAGCTCTCACACCAATATTTGCGTCTAGAGCCTTTGCATTGAGGGCTATCTGAAAAGGGCTGTGGCGCTGAAGTTGCCTGTGAATGTGGAGTTGGTGGCATGTGAAACCCGCATGTGAGCATTCGTTTGTGTGGGATGCTGACCAAGCTTCATTTCAGTCCTAGGCACTCAAAGGGCACTAAGCATAGAGTGTGAAAACTGAGTTTCCTTGAGAGCTGCTTGGAAGCCTGATGGTGTGTGAAGTTAGTGAGCAAATGAGTTGTTCTCCACAAGAACCACTCGGCTGATCCTTCTTCAATATGCCTTCACCAACATGCAGTGTTTCCTTGATTGAATTAGCTCTCACACCAATATTTGCGTCTAGAGCCTTTGCATTGAGGGCTATCTGAAAACGGCTGTGGAAGTTGCTGTGAATGTGAGTGGTGTTGATGTGAATGTGGCATGTGGAAAGCATTAGTTTGGAGCTAATTGGAATTCGATAGCATTAGAGTGTGAAAACTGTGTTATCTGAGTTCCTTGATGAGTGTTGTGCCTGAAGTGTGTCAATACTTAGATATCAGATCGTATCTATGAATCCCTTGAAGTTTTCCTTGATGATTAGCTATCTCATATTTGAAGCCTTGCATGAGTGATCTGAAGTTAGTGAGCATGGATTGTGAGTTGTGGCATGTGATACACGATTGTGGATGCTTGTGAGTGGTGTTCTGACCAGTTATGCTTGCCTAGGAAGTATCTAAAGATGATAATTGATGCAGTGTGTTCCTGTGATTGAATTGCTCTAACACCAATATTTGCGTCTAAGCTTGCATTGTCTTGAATTAAGCTATCTAAGGTTGGCTGTTGAATCGGTGTGGGTGAAGTTGTGAATGTGAGTGGTGGCATGTGAAACCGCATGTGGAGCATTCGTTTGTGTGGGATGCTGACCAAGCTTCATTCAGTCCTAGGCACACAAAGGCCTAAGCATAGAGTGTGAAACTGAGTTCCTTGAGAGCTGCTTGAAGCTGATGGTGTGTGAAGTTAGTGAGCAATGAGTGTTCTCCCACAAGAACCACTCGGCTGATCCTTCTTCAATATGCCCTTCACCAACATGCAGTGTTTCCTTGATTGAATTAGCTCTCACACAATATTTGCGTCTAGAGCCTTTGCATTGAGGGCTATCTGAAAACGGCTGTGGCGCTGAAGTTGCCTGGGAATGTGGAGTTGGTGGCATGTGAAACCCGCATGTGGAGCATTCGTTTGTGTGGGATGTTCACCAAGCTTCATTTCAGTCCTAGGCACTCAAAGGGCACTAAGCATAGAGTGTGAAAACTGAGTTTCCTTGAGAGCTGCTTGGAAGCCTGATGGTGTGTGAAGTTAGTGAGCAAATGGAGTTGTTCTCCACAAGAACCACTCGGCTGATCCTTCTTCAATATGCCCTCACCAACATGCAGTGTTTCCTGATTGAATTAGCTCTCACACAATATTTGCGTCTAGCCTTTGCATTGAGGGCTATCTGAAAACGGCTGTGGCGCTGAAGTTGCCTGTGAATGTGGAGTTGGTGGCATGTGAAACCGCATGTGGAGCATTCGTTTGTGTGGGATTGTTCTACCAGGTTCATTCCTAGATAATGCACTCAAAGGCACTAAGCATAGAGTTTGAAACTGAGTTTCCTTGAGAGCTGCTTGGAAGCCTGATGGTGTGTGAAGTTAGTGAGCCAAATGGAGTTGTTCTCCACAAGAACCACTCGGCTGATCCTTCTTCAATATGCCCTTCACCAACATGCAGTGTTTCCTTGATTGAATTAGCTCTCACACCAATATTTGCGTCTAGAGCCTTTGCATTGAGGGCTATCTGAAAACGGCTGTGGCGTTGAAGTTGCCTGTGAATGTGGAGTTGGTGGCATGTGAAACCCCGCATGTGGAGCATTCGTTTGTGTGGGATGCTGACCAAGCTTCATTTCAGTCCTAGGCACACAAAAGGCACTAAGCATAGAGTGTGAAAACTGAGTTTCCTTGAGAGCTGCTTGGAAGCCTGATGGTGTGTGAAGTTAGTGAGCCAAATGGAGTTGTTCTCCCACAAGAACCACTCGGCTGATCCTTCTTCAATATGCCCTTCACCAACATGCAGTGTTTCTTGATTGAATTAGCTCTCACACCAATATTTGCGTCTAGAGCCTTTGCATTGAGGGCTATCTGAAAACGGCTGTGGCGCTGAAGTTGCCTGTGAATGTGGAGTTGGTGGCATGTGAAACCCGCATGTGCAGCATTCGTTTATGTGGGATGCTCTCCAAGCTTCATTTCAGTCCTAGGCACTCATAGGGCACTAAGCATGGAGTGTGAAAACTGAGTTTCCCTGAGAGCTGCTTGGAAGCCTGATGGTGTGTGAAGTTAGTGAGCCAAATGGAGTTGTTCTCCCACAAGAACCACTCGGCTGATCCTTCTTCAATATGCCCTTCACCAACATGCAGTGTTTCCTTGATTGAATTAGCTCTCACACCAATATTTGCGTCTAGAGCCTTTGCATTGAGGGCTATCTGAAAATGGCTGTGGCGCTGTTGTTGCCTGTGAATGTGGAGTTGGTGGCATGTGAAACCCGCATGTGGAGCATTCGTTTGTGTGGGATGCTCTACCAGGTTCATTCCTAGATAATGCACTCAAAGGGCACTAAGCATAGAGTGTGAAAACTGAGTTTCCTTGAGAGCTGCTTGGAAGCCTGATGGTGTGTGAAGTTAGTGAGCCAAATGGAGTTGTTCTCCCACAAGAACCACTCGGCTGATCCTTCTTCAATATGCCCTTCACCAACATGCAGTGTTTCCTTGATTGAATTAGCTCTCAAACCAATATTTGCGTCTAGAGCCTTTGCATTGAGGGCTATCTGAAAACGGCTGTGGCGCTGAAGTTGCCTGTGAATGTGGAGTTGGTGGCATGTGAAACCCGCATGTGGAGCATTCGTTTGTGTGGGATGCTAACCAAGCTTCATTTCAGTCCTAGGCACACAAAGGGCACTAAGCATAGAGTGTGAAACCTGAGTTTCCTTGAGAGCTGCTTGGAAGCCTGATGGTGTGTGAAGTTAGTGAGCCAAATGGAGTTGTTCTCCCACAAGAACCACTCCCCTGATCCTTCTTCAATATGCCCTTCACCAACATGAAGTGTTTCTTTGATTGAATTAGCTCTCACACCAATATTTGCGTCTAGAGCCTTTGCATTGAGGGCTATCTGAAAACGGCTGTGGCGCTGAAGTTGCCTGTGAATGTGGAGTTGGTGGCATGTGAAACCCGCATGTGGAGCATTCGTTTGTGTGGGATGCTCTACCAGGTTCATTTCAGTCCTAGGCACTCAAAGGTCACTAAGCATAGAGTGTGAAAACTGAGTTTCCTTGAGAGCTGCTTGGAAGCCTGATGGTGTGTGAAGTTAGTGAGCCAAATGGAGTTGTTCTCCCACAAGAACCACTCCCCTGATCCTTCTTCAATATGCCCTTCACCAACATGCAGTGTTTCCTTGATTGAATTAGCTCTCACACCAATATTTGCGTCTAGAGCCTTTGCATTGAGGGCTATCTGAAAACGGCTGTGGCGCTGAAGTTGCCTGTGAATGTGGAGTTGGTGGCATGTGAAAACCGCATGTGCAGCATTCGTTGATGTGGAATGCTCTCCAAGCTTCATTTCAGTCCTAGGCACTCATAGGGCACTAAGCATAGAGTGTGAAAACTGAGTTTCCTTGAGAGCTGCTTGGAAGCCTGATGGTGTGTGAAGTTAGTGAGCCAAATGGAGTTGTTCTCCCACAAGAACCACTCGGCTGATCCTTCTTCAATATGCCCTTCACCAGCATGCAGTGTTTCCTTGATTGAATTAGCTCTCACACCAATATTTGCGTCTAGAGCCTTTGCATTGAGGGCTATCTGAAAATGGCTGTGGCGCTGTTGTTGCCTGTGAATGTGGAGTTGGTGGCATGTGAAACCCGCATGTGGAGCATTCGTTTGTGTGGGATGCTCTACCAGGTTCATTCCTAGATAATGCACTCAAAGGGCACTAAGCATAGAGTGTGAAAACTGAGTTTCCTTGAGAGCTGCTTGGAAGCCTGATGGTGTGTGAAGTTAGTGAGCCAAATGGAGTTGTTCTCCCACAAGAACCATTCGGCTGATCCTTCTTCAATATGCCCTTCACCAACATGCAGTGTTTCCTTGATTGAATTAGCTCTCACACCAATATTTGCGTCTAGAGCCTTTGCATTGAGGGCTATTTGAAAACGGCTGTGGCGCTGAAGTTGCCTGTGAATGTGGAGTTGGTGGCATGTGAAACCCGCATGTGGAGCATTCGTTTGTGTGGGATGTTCTACCAGGTTCATTCCTAGATAATGCACTCAAAGGGCACTAAGCATAGAGTGTGAAAACTGAGTTTCCTTGAGAGCTGCTTGGAAGCCTGATGGTGTGTGAAGTTAGTGAGCCAAATGGAGTTGTTCTCCCACAAGAACCACTCCCCTGATCCTTCTTCAATATGCCCTTCACCAACATGAAGTGTTTCTTTGATTGAATTAGCTCTCACACCAATATTTGCGTCTAGAGCCTTTGCATTGAGGGCTATCTGAAAACGGCTGTGGCGCTGAAGTTGCCTGTGAATGTGGAGTTGGTGGCATGTGAAACCCGCATGTGGAGCATTCGTTTGTGTGGGATGCTCTACCAGGTTCATTTCAGTCCTAGGCACTCAAAGGTCACTAAGCATAGAGTGTGAAAACTGAGTTTCCTTGAGAGCTGCTTGGAAGCCTGATGGTGTGTGAAGTTAGTGAGCCAAATGGAGTTGTTCTCCCACAAGAACCACTCGGCTGATCCTTCTTCAATATGCCCTTCACCAACATGCAGTGTTTCCTTGATTGAATTAGCTCTCACACCAATATTTGCGTCTAGAGCCTTTGCATTGAGGGCTATCTGAAAACAGCTGTGGCGCTGAAGTTGCCTGTGAATGTGGAGTTGGTGGCATGTGAAAACCGCATGTGCAGCATTCGTTGATGTGGAATGCTCTCCAAGCTTCATTTCAGTCCTAGGCACTCATAGGGCACTAAGCATAGAGTGTGAAAACTGAGTTTCCTTGAGAGCTGCTTGGAAGCCTGATGGTGTGTGAAGTTAGTGAGCCAAATGGAGTTGTTCTCCCACAAGAACCACTCGGCTGATCCTTCTTCAATATGCCCTTCACCAGCATGCAGTGTTTCCTTGATTGAATTAGCTCTCACACCAATATTTGCGTCTAGAGCCTTTGCATTGAGGGCTATCTGAAAATGGCTGTGGCGCTGTTGTTGCCTGTGAATGTGGAGTTGGTGGCATGTGAAACCCGCATGTGGAGCATTCGTTTGTGTGGGATGCTCTACCAGGTTCATTCCTAGATAATGCACTCAAAGGGCACTAAGCATAGAGTGTGAAAACTGAGTTTCCTTGAGAGCTGCTTGGAAGCCTGATGGTGTGTGAAGTTAGTGAGCCAAATGGAGTTGTTCTCCCACAAGAACCATTCGGCTGATCCTTCTTCAATATGCCCTTCACCAACATGCAGTGTTTCCTTGATTGAATTAGCTCTCACACCAATATTTGCGTCTAGAGCCTTTGCATTGAGGGCTATTTGAAAACGGCTGTGGCGCTGAAGTTGCCTGTGAATGTGGAGTTGGTGGCATGTGAAACCCACATGTGGAGCATTCGTTTGTGTGGGATGTTCTACCAGGTTCATTCCTAGATAATGCACTCAAAGGGCACTAAGCATAGAGTGTGAAAACTGAGTTTCCTTGAGAGCTGCTTGGAAGCCTGATGGTGTGTGAAGTTAGTGAGCCAAATGGAGTTGTTCTCCCACAAGAACCACTCGGCTGATCCTTCTTCAATATGCCCTTCACCAACATGCAGTGTTTCCTTGATTGAATTAGCTCTCACACCAATATTTGCGTCTAGAGCCTTTGCATTGACGGCTATCTGAAAACGGCTGTGGCGCT
Organism: Ochotona princeps; assembly: GCF_030435755.1. NCBI lineage: Eukaryota > Metazoa > Chordata > Mammalia > Lagomorpha > Ochotonidae > Ochotona > Ochotona princeps. Next base: position 61,358 of record NW_026699732.1, on the reverse strand, counting down.
GAAGTTGCCTGTGAATGTGGAGTTGGTGGCATGTGAAACCCGCATGTGCAGCATTCGTTGATGTGGGATGCTCTCCAAGCTTCATTTCAGTCCTAGGCACTCATAGGGCACTAAGCATAGAGTGTGAAAACTGAGTTTCCTTGAGAGCTGCTTGGAAGCCTGATGGTGTGTGAAGTTAGTGAGCCAAATGGAGTTGTTCTCCCACAAGAACCACTCGGCTGATCCTTCTTCAATATGCCCTTCACCAACATGCAGTGTTTCCTTGATTGAATTAGCTCTCACACCAATATTTGCGTCTAGAGCCTTTGCATTGAGGGCTATCTGAAAACGGCTGTGGCGCTGAAGTTGCCTGTGAATGTGGAGTTGGTGGCATGTGAAACCCGCATGTGGAGCATTCGTTTGTTGGGATGTTCTACCAGGTTCATTCCTAGATAATGCACTCAAAGGGCACTAAGCATAGAGTGTGAAAACTGAGTTTCCTTGAGAGCTGCTTGGAAGCCTGATGGTGTGTGAAGTTAGTGAGCCAAATGGAGTTGTTCTCCCACAAGAACCACTCGGCTGATCCTTCTTCAATATGCCCTTCACCAACATGCAGTGTTTCCTTGATTGAATTAGCTCTCACACCAATATTTGCGTCTAGAGCCTTTGCATTGAGGGCTATCTGAAAACGGCTGTGGCGCTGAAGTTGCCTGTGAATGTGGAGTTGGGGGCATGTGAAACCCGCATGTGGAGCATTCGTTTGTGTGGGATGCTCTACCAGGTTCATTGCTAGATAATGCACTCAAAGGGCACTAAGCATAGAGTGTGAAAACTGAGTTTCCTTGAGAGCTGCTTGGAAGCCTGATGGTGTGTGAAGTTAGTGAGCCAAATGGAGTTGTTCTCCCACAAGAACCACTCGGCTGATCCTTCTTCAATATGCCCTTCACCAACATGCAGTGTTTCCTTGATTGAATTAGCTCTCACACCAATATTTGCGTCTAGAGCCTTTGCATTGAGGGCTATCTGAAAACGGCTGTGGCGCTGAAGTTGCCTGTGAATGTGGAGTTGGTGGCATGTGAAACCCGCATGTGGAGCATTCGTTTGTGTGGGATGCTGACCAAGCTTCATTTAAGTCCTAGGCACTCAAAGAGCACTAAGCATAGAGTGTGAAACCTGAGTTTCCTTGAGAGTTGCTTGGAAGCCTGATGGTGTGTGAAGTTAGTGAGCCAAATGGAGTTGTTCTCCCACAAGAACCACTCGGCTGATCCTTCTTCAATATGCCCTTCACCAACATGCAGTGTTTCCTTGATTGAATTAGCTCTCACACCAATATTTGCGTCTAGAGCCTTTGCATTGAGGGCTATCTGAAAACGGCTGTGGCGCTGAAGTTGCCTGTGAATGTGGAGTTGGTGGCATGTGAAACCCGCATGTGGAGAATTCATTTGTGTGGGATGCTGACCAAGCTTCATTTCAGTCCTAGGCACACAAAAGGCACTAAGCATAGAGTGTGAAAACTGAGTTTCCTTGAGAGCTGCTTGGAAGCCTGATGGTGTGTGAAGTTAGTGAGCCAAATGGAGTTGTTCTCCCACAAGAACCACTCGGCTGATCCTTCTTCAATATGCCCTTCACCAACATGCAGTGTTTCCTTGATTGAATTAGCTCTCACACCAATATTTGCGTCAAGAGCCTTTGCATTGAGGGCTATCTGAAAACAGCTGTGGCGCTGAAGTTGCCTGTGAATGTGGAGTTGGTGGCATGTGAAACCCGCATGTGGAGCATTCGTTTGTGTGGGATGCTGACCAAGCTTCATTTCAGTCCTAGGCACTCAAAGGGCACTAAGCATAGAGTGTGAAAACTGAGTTTCCTTGAGAGCTGCTTGGAAGCCTGATGGTGTGTGAAGTTAGTGAGCCAAATGGAGTTGTTCTCCCACAAGAACCACTCGGCTGATCCTTCTTCAATATGCCCTTCACCAACATGCAGTGTTTCCTTGATTGAATTAGCTCTCACACCAATATTTGCGTCTAGAGCCTTTGCATTGAGGGCTATCTGAAAACGGCTGTGGCGCTGAAGTTGCCTGTGAATGTGGAGTTGGGGGCATGTGAAACCCGCATGTGGAGCATTCGTTTGTGTGGGATGCTCTACCAGGTTCATTGCTAGATAATGCACTCAAAGGGCACTAAGCATAGAGTGTGAAAACTGAGTTTCCTTGAGAGCTGCTTGGAAGCCTGATGGTGTGTGAAGTTAGTGAGCCAAATGGAGTTGTTCTCCCACAAGAACCACTCGGCTGATCCTTCTTCAATATGCCCTTCACCAACATGCAGTGTTTCCTTGATTGAATTAGCTCTCACACCAATATTTGCGTCTAGAGCCTTTGCATTGAGGGCTATCTGAAAACGGCTGTGGCGCTGAAGTTGCCTGTGAATGTGGAGTTGGTGGCATGTGAAACCCGCATGTGGAGCATTCGTTTGTGTGGGATGCTGACCAAGCTTCATTTCAGTCCTAGGCACTCAAAGGGCACTAAGCATAGAGTGTGAAAACTGAGTTTCCTTGAGAGCTGCTTGGAAGCCTGATAGTGTGTGAAGTTAGTGAGCCAAATGGAGTTGTTCTCCCACAAGAACCACTCGGCTGATCCTTCTTCAATATGCCCTTCACCAACATGCAGTGTTTCCTTGATTGAATTAGCTCTCACACCAATATTTGCGTCTAGAGCCTTTGCATTGAGGGCTATCTGAAAACGGCTGTGGCGCTGAAGTTGCCTGTGAATGTGGAGTTGGTGGCATGTGAAACCCGCATGTGCAGCATTCGTTTGTGTGGGATGCTCTACCAGGTTCATTTCAGTCCTATGCACTCAAAGGGCACTAAGCATAGAGTGTGAAAACTGAGTTTCCTTGAGAGCTGCTTGGAAGCCTGATGGTGTGTGAAGTTAGTGAGCCAAATGGAGTTGTTCTCCCACAAGAACCACTCGGCTGATCCTTCTTCAATATGCCCTTCACCAACATGCAGTGTTTCCTTGATTGAATTAGCTCTCACACCAATATTTGCGTCTAGAGCCTTTGCATTGAGGGCTATCTGAAAACGGCTGTGGCGCTGAAGTTGCCTGTGAATGTGGAGTTGGTGGCATGTGAAACCCGCATGTGGAGCATTCGTTTGTGTGGGATGCTGACCAAGCTTCATTTCAGTCCTAGGCACTCAAAGGGCACTAAGCATAGAGTGTGAAACCTGAGTTTCCTTGAGAGCTGCTTGGAAGCCTGATGGTGTGTGAAGTTAGTGAGCCAAATGGAGTTGTTCTCTCACAAGAACCACTCGGCTGATCCTTCTTCAATATGCCCTTCACCAACATGCAGTGTTTCCTTGATTGAATTAGCTCTCACACCAATATTTGCGTCTAGAGCCTTTGCATTGAGGGCTATCTGAAAACGGCTGTGGCGCTGAAGTTGCCTGTGAATGTGGAGTTGGTGGCATGTGAAACCCGCATGTGGAGCATTCGTTTATGTGGGATGCTCTCCAAGCTTCATTTCAGTCCTAGGCACTCATAGGGCACTAAGCATAGAGTGTGAAACCTGAGTTTCCTTGAGAGCTGCTTGGAAGCCTGATGGTGTGTGAAGTTAGTGAGCCAAATGGAGTTGTTCTCCCACAAGAACCACTCGGCTGATCCTTCTTCAATATGCCCTTCACCAACATGCAGTGTTTCCTTGATTGAATTAGCTCTCACACCAATATTTGCGTCTAGAGCCTTTGCATTGAGGGCTATCTGAAAATGGCTGTGGCGCTAAAGTTGCCTGTCAATGTGGAGTTGGTGGCATGTGAAACCCGCATGTGGAGCATTCGTTTCTGTGGGACGTTCTACCAGGTTCATTCCTAGATAATGCACTCAAAGGGCACTAAGCATAGAGTGTGAAAACTGAGTTTCCTTGAGAGCTGCTTGGAAGCCTGATGGTGTGTGAAGTTAGTGAGCCAAATGGAGTTGTTCTCCCACAAGAACCACTCGGCTGATCCTTCTTCAATATGCCCTTCACCAGCATGCAGTGTTTCCTTGATTGAATTAGCTCTCACACCAATATTTGCGTCTAGAGCCTTTGCATTGAGGGCTATCTGAAAACGGCTGTGGCGCTGAAGTTGCCTGTGAATGTGGAGTTGGTGGCATGTGAAACCCGCATGAGGAGCATTCGTTTGTGTGGGATGCTGACCAAGATTCATTTCAGTCCTAGGCACACAAAGGGCACTAAGCATAGAGTGTGAAACCTGAGTTTCCTTGAGAGCTGCTTGGAAGCCTGATGGTGTGTGAAGTTAGTGAGCCAAATGGAGTTGTTCTCCCACAAGAACCACTCGGCTGATCCTTCTTCAATATGCCCTTCACCAACATGCAGTGTTTCCTTGATTGAATTAGCTCTCACACCAATATTTGCGTCTAGAGCCTTTGCATTGAGGGCTATCTGAAAACGGCTGTGGCGCTGAAGTTGCCTGTGAATGTGGAGTTGGTGGCATGTGAAACCCGCATGTGGAGCATTCGTTTGTGTGGGATGCTCTACCAGGTTCATTTCAGTCCTAGGCACTCAAAGGGCACTAAGCATAGAGTGTGAAAACTGAGTTTCCTTGAGAGCTGCTTGGAAGCCTGATGGTGTGTGAAGTTAGTGAGCCAAATGGAGTTGTTCTCCCACAAGAACCACTCGGCTGATCCTTCTTCAATATGCCCTTCACCAACATGCAGTGTTTCCTTGATTGAATTAGCTCTCACACCAATATTTGCGTCTAGAGCCTTTGCATTGAGGGCTATCTGAAAACGGCTGTGGCGCTGAAGTTGCCTGTGAATGTGGAGTTGGTGGCATGTGAAACCCGCATGTGGAGCATTCGTTTGTGTGGGATGCTGACCAAGCTTCATTTAAGTCCTAGGCACTCAAAGAGCACTAAGCATAGAGTGTGAAACCTGAGTTTCCTTGAGAGTTGCTTGGAAGCCTGATGGTGTGTGAAGTTAGTGAGCCAAATGGAGTTGTTCTCCCACAAGAACCACTCGGCTGATCCTTCTTCAATATGCCCTTCACCAACATGCAGTGTTTCCTTGATTGAATTAGCTCTCACACCAATATTTGCGTCTAGAGCCTTTGCATTGAGGGCTATCTGAAAACGGCTGTGGCGCTGAAGTTGCCTGTGAATGTGGAGTTGGTGGCATGTGAAACCCGCATGTGGAGAATTCGTTTGTGTGGGATGCTGACCAAGCTTCATTTCAGTCCTAGGCACACAAAAGGCACTAAGCATAGAGTGTGAAAACTGAGTTTCCTTGAGAGCTGCTTGGAAGCCTGATGGTGTGTGAAGTTAGTGAGCCAAATGGAGTTGTTCTCCCACAAGAACCACTCGGCTGATCCTTCTTCAATATGCCCTTCACCAACATGCAGTGTTTCCTTGATTGAATTAGCTCTCACACCAATATTTGCGTCTAGAGCCTTTGCATTGAGGGCTATCTGAAAACGGCTGTGGCGCTGAAGTTGCCTGTGAATGTGGAGTTGGTGGCATGTGAAACCCGCATGTGGAGCATTCGTTTATGTGGGATGCTCTCCAAGCTTCATTTCAGTCCTAGGCACTCATAGGGCACTAAGCATAGAGTGTGAAACCTGAGTTTCCTTGAGAGCTGCTTGGAAGCCTGATGGTGTGTGAAGTTAGTGAGCCAAATGGAGTTGTTCTCCCACAAGAACCACTCGGCTGATCCTTCTTCAATATGCCCTTCACCAACATGCAGTGTTTCCTTGATTGAATTAGCTCTCACACCAATATTTGCGTCTAGAGCCTTTGCATTGAGGGCTATCTGAAAATGGCTGTGGCGCTAAAGTTGCCTGTCAATGTGGAGTTGGTGGCATGTGAAACCCGCATGTGGAGCATTCGTTTCTGTGGGACGTTCTACCAGGTTCATTCCTAGATAATGCACTCAAAGGGCACTAAGCATAGAGTGTGAAACCTGAGTTTCCTTGAGAGCTGCTTGGAAGCCTGATGGTGTGTGAAGTTAGTGAGCCAAATGGAGTTGTTCTCCCACAAGAACCACTCGGCTGATCCTTCTTCAATATGCCCTTCACCAGCATGCAGTGTTTCCTTGATTGAATTAGCTCTCACACCAATATTTGCGTCTAGAGCCTTTGCATTGAGGGCTATCTGAAAACGGCTGTGGCGCTGAAGTTGCCTGTGAATGTGGAGTTGGTGGCATGTGAAACCCGCATGTGGAGCATTCGTTTGTGTGGGATGCTGACCAAGCTTCATTTAAGTCCTAGGCACTCAAAGAGCACTAAGCATAGAGTGTGAAACCTGAGTTTCCTTGAGAGTTGCTTGGAAGCCTGATGGTGTGTGAAGTTAGTGAGCCAAATGGAGTTGTTCTCCCACAAGAACCACTCGGCTGATCCTTCTTCAATATGCCCTTCACCAACATGCAGTGTTTCCTTGATTGAATTAGCTCTCACACCAATATTTGCGTCTAGAGCCTTTGCATTGAGGGCTATCTGAAAACGGCTGTGGCGCTGAAGTTGCCTGTGAATGTGGAGTTGGTGGCATGTGAAACCCGCATGTGGAGAATTCGTTTGTGTGGGATGCTGACCAAGCTTCATTTCAGTCCTAGGCACACAAAAGGCACTAAGCATAGAGTGTGAAAACTGAGTTTCCTTGAGAGCTGCTTGGAAGCCTGATGGTGTGTGAAGTTAGTGAGCCAAATGGAGTTGTTCTCCCACAAGAACCACTCGGCTGATCCTTCTTCAATATGCCCTTCACCAACATGCAGTGTTTCCTTGATTGAATTAGCTCTCACACCAATATTTGCGTCTAGAGCCTTTGCATTGAGGGCTATCTGAAAACGGCTGTGGCGCTGAAGTTGCCTGTGAATGTGGAGTTGGTGGCATGTGAAACCCGCATGTGGAGCATTCGTTTGTGTGGGATGCTGACCAAGCTTCATTTCAGTCCTAGGCACTCAAAGGGCACTAAGCATAGAGTGTGAAACCTGAGTTTCCTTGAGAGCTGCTTGGAAGCCTGATGGTGTGTGAAGTTAGTGAGCCAAATGGAGTTGTTCTCCCACAAGAACCACTCGGCTGATCCTTCTTCAATATGCCCTTCACCAACATGCAGTGTTTCCTTGATTGAATTAGCTCTCACACCAATATTTGCGTCTAGAGCCTTTGCATTGAGGGCTATCTGAAAACGGCTGTGGCGCTGAAGTTGCCTGTGAATGTGGAGTTGGTGGCATGTGAAACCCGCATGTGCAGCATTCCTTTGTGTGGGATGCTCTACCAGGTTCATTTCAGTCCTATGCTCTCAAAGGGCACTAAGCATAGAGTGTGAAAACTGAGTTTCCTTGAGAGCTGCTTGGAAGCCTGATGGTGTGTGAAGTTAGTGAGCCAAATGGAGTTGTTCTCCCACAAGAACCACTCGGCTGATCCTTCTTCAATATGCCCTTCACCAACATGCAGTGTTTCCTTGATTGAATTAGCTCTCACACCAATATTTGCGTCTAGAGCCTTTGCATTGAGGGCTATCTGAAAACGGCTGTGGCGCTGAAGTTGCCTGTGAATGTGGAGTTGGTGGCATGTGAAACCCGCATGTGGAGCATTCGTTTCTGTGGGATGTTCTACCAGGTTCATTCCTAGATAATGCACTCAAAGGGCACTAAGCATAGAGTGTGAAAACTGAGTTTCCTTGAGAGCTGCTTGGAAGCCTGATGGTGTGTGAAGTTAGTGAGCCAAATGGAGTTGTTCTCCCACAAGAACCACTCGGCTGATCCTTCTTCAATATGCCCTTCACCAGCATGCAGTGTTTCCTTGATTGAATTAGCTCTCACACCAATATTTGCGTCTAGAGCCTTTGCATTGAGGGCTATCTGAAAACGGCTGTGGCGCTGAAGTTGCCTGTGAATGTGGAGTTGGTGGCATGTGAAACCCGCATGAGGAGCATTCGTTTGTGTGGGATGCTGACCAAGATTCATTTCAGTCCTAGGCACACAAAGGGCACTAAGCATAGAGTGTGAAACCTGAGTTTCCTTGAGAGCTGCTTGGAAGCCTGATGGTGTGTGAAGTTAGTGAGCCAAATGGAGTTGTTCTCCCACAAGAACCACTCGGCTGATCCTTCTTCAATATGCCCTTCACCAACATGCAGTGTTTCCTTGATTGAATTAGCTCTCACACCAATATTTGCGTCTAGAGCCTTTGCATTGAGGGCTATCTGAAAACGGCTGTGGCGCTGAAGTTGCCTGTGAATGTGGAGTTGGTGGCATGTGAAACCCGCATGTGGAGAATTCGTTTGTGTGGGATGCTGACCAAGCTTCATTTCAGTCCTAGGCACACAAAAGGCACTAAGCATAGAGTGTGAAAACTGAGTTTCCTTGAGAGCTGCTTGGAAGCCTGATGGTGTGTGAAGTTAGTGAGCCAAATGGAGTTGTTCTCCCACAAGAACCACTCGGCTGATCCTTCTTCAATATGCCCTTCACCAACATGCAGTGTTTCCTTGATTGAATTAGCTCTCACACCAATATTTGCGTCTAGAGCCTTTGCATTGAGGGCTATCTGAAAACGGCTGTGGCGCTGAAGTTGCCTGTGAATGTGGAGTTGGTGGCATGTGAAACCCGCATGTGGAGCATTCGTTTGTGTGGGATGCTCTACCAGGTTCATTTCAGTCCTAGGCACTCAAAGGGCACTAAGCATAGAGTGTGAAAACTGAGTTTCCTTGAGAGCTGCTTGGAAGCCTGATGGTGTGTGAAGTTAGTGAGCCAAATGGAGTTGTTCTCCCACAAGAACCACTCGGCTGATCCTTCTTCAATATGCCCTTCACCAACATGCAGTGTTTCCTTGATTGAATTAGCTCTCACACCAATATTTGCGTCTAGAGCCTTTGCATTGAGGGCTATCTGAAAACGGCTGTGGCGCTGAAGTTGCCTGTGAATGTGGAGTTGGTGGCATGTGAAACCCGCATGTGGAGCATTCGTTTGTGTGGGATGCTGACCAAGCTTCATTTCAGTCCTAGGCACTCAAAGGGCACTAAGCATAGAGTGTGAAAACTGAGTTTCCTTGAGAGTTGCTTTGAAGCCTGATGGTGTGTGAAGTTAGTGAGCCAAATGGAGTTGTTCTCCCACAAGAACCACTCGGCTGATCCTTCTTCAATATGCCCTTCACCAACATGCAGTGTTTCCTTGATTGAATTAGCTCTCACACCAATATTTGCGTCTAGAGCCTTTGCATTGAGGGCTATCTGAAAACGGCTGTGGCGCTGAAGTTGCCTGTGAATGTGGAGTTGGTGGCATGTGAAACCCGCATGTGGAGCATTCGTTTGTGTGGGATGCTGACCAAGCTTCATTTCAGTCCTAGGCACACAAAAGGCACTAAGCATAGAGTGTGAAAACTGAGTTTCCTTGAGAGCTGCTTGGAAGCCTGATGGTGTGTGAAGTTAGTGAGCCAAATGGAGTTGTTCTCCCACAAGAACCACTCGGCTGATCCTTCTTCAATATGCCCTTCACCAACATGCAGTGTTTCCTTGATTGAATTAGCTCTCACACCAATATTTGCGTCTAGAGCCTTTGCATTGAGGGCTATCTGAAAAGGGCTGTGGCGCTGAAGTTGCCTGTGAATGTGGAGTTGGTGGCATGTGAAACCCGCATGTGGAGCATTCGTTTGTGTGGGATGCTGACCAAGCTTCATTTCAGTCCTAGGCACTCAAAGGGCACTAAGCATAGAGTGTGAAACCTGAGTTTCCTTGAGAGCTGCTTGGAAGCCTGATGGTGTGTGAAGTTAGTGAGCCAAATGGAGTTGTTCTCCCACAAGAACCACTCGGCTGATCCTTCTTCAATATGCCCTTCACCAACATGCAGTGTTTCCTTGATTGAATTAGCTCTCACACCAATATTTGCGTCTAGAGCCTTTGCATTGAGGGCTATCTGAAAACGGCTGTGGCGCTGAAGTTGCCTGTGAATGTGGAGTTGGTGGCATGTGAAACCCGCATGTGGAGCATTCGTTTGTGTGGGATGCTCCACCAGGTTCATTTCAGTCCTAGGCACTCAAAGGGCACTAAGCATAGAGTGTGAAAACTGAGTTTCCTTGAGAGCTGCTTGGAAGCCTGATGGTGTGTGAAGTTAGTGAGCCAAATGGAGTTGTTCTCCCACAAGAACCACTCGGCTGATCCTTCTTCAATATGCCCTTCACCAACATGCAGTGTTTCCTTGATTGAATTAGCTCTCACACCAATATTTGCGTCTAGAGCCTTTGCATTGAGGGCTATCTGAAAACGGCTGTGGCGCTGAAGTTGCCTGTGAATGTGGAGTTGGTGGCATGTGAAACCCGCATGTGGAGCATTCGTTTGTGTGGGATGCTGACCAAGCTTCATTTCAGTCCTAGGCACTCAAAGGGCACTAAGCATAGAGTGTGAAAACTGAGTTTCCTTGAGAGTTGCTTTGAAGCCTGATGGTGTGTGAAGTTAGTGAGCCAAATGGAGTTGTTCTCCCACAAGAACCACTCGGCTGATCCTTCTTCAATATGCCCTTCACCAACATGCAGTGTTTCCTTGATTGAATTAGCTCTCACACCAATATTTGCGTCTAGAGCCTTTGCATTGAGGGCTATCTGAAAACGGCTGTGGCGCTGAAGTTGCCTGTGAATGTGGAGTTGGTGGCATGTGAAACCCGCATGTGGAGATTCGTTTGTGTGGGATGCTGACCAAGCTTCATTTCAGTCCTAGGCACACAAAAGGCACTAAGCATAGAGTGTGAAAACTGAGTTTCCTTGAGAGCTGCTTGGAAGCCTGATGGTGTGTGAAGTTAGTGAGCCAAATGGAGTTGTTCTCCCACAAGAACCACTCGGCTGATCCTTCTTCAATATGCCCTTCACCAACATGCAGTGTTTCCTTGATTGAATTAGCTCTCACACCAATATTTGCGTCTAGAGCCTTTGCATTGAGGGCTATCTGAAAACGGCTGTGGCGCTGAAGTTGCCTGTGAATGTGGAGTTGGTGGCATGTGAAACCCGCATGTGGAGCATTCGTTTGTGTGGGATGCTGACCAAGCTTCATTTCAGTCCTAGGCACTCAAAGGGCACTAAGCATAGAGTGTGAAACCTGAGTTTCCTTGAGAGCTGCTTGGAAGCCTGATGGTGTGTGAAGTTAGTGAGCCAAATGGAGTTGTTCTCCCACAAGAACCACTCGGCTGATCCTTCTTCAATATGCCCTTCACCAACATGCAGTGTTTCCTTGATTGAATTAGCTCTCACACCAATATTTGCGTCTAGAGCCTTTGCATTGAGGGCTATCTGAAAACGGCTGTGGCGCTGAAGTTGCCTGTGAATGTGGAGTTGGTGGCATGTGAAACCCGCATGTGCAGCATTCGTTTGTGTGGGATGCTCTACCAGGTTCATTTCAGTCCTATGCACTCAAAGGGCACTAAGCATAGAGTGTGAAAACTGAGTTTCCTTGAGAGCTGCTTGGAAGCCTGATGGTGTGTGAAGTTAGTGAGCCAAATGGAGTTGTTCTCCCACAAGAACCACTCGGCTGATCCTTCTTCAATATGCCCTTCACCAACATGCAGTGTTTCCTTGATTGAATTAGCTCTCACACCAATATTTGCGTCTAGAGCCTTTGCATTGAGGGCTATCTGAAAACGGCTGTGGCGCTGAAGTTGCCTGTGAATGTGGAGTTGGTGGCATGTGAAACCCGCATGTGGAGCATTCGTTTGTGTGGGATGCTGACCAAGCTTCATTTCAGTCCTAGGCACTCAAAGGGCACTAAGCATAGAGTGTGAAACCTGAGTTTCCTTGAGAGCTGCTTGGAAGCCTGATGGTGTGTGAAGTTAGTGAGCCAAATGGAGTTGTTCTCTCACAAGAACCACTTGGCTGATCCTTCTTCAATATGCCCTTCACCAGCATGCAGTGTTTCCTTGATTGAATTAGCTCTCACACCAATATTTGCGTCTAGAGCCTTTGCATTGAGGGCTATCTGAAAACGGCTGTGGCGCTGAAGTTGCCTGTGAATGTGGAGTTGGTGGCATGTGAAACCCGCATGTGGAGCATTCGTTTGTGTGGGATGCTGACCAAGCTTCATTTCAGTCCTAGGCACTCAAAGGGCACTAAGCATAGAGTGTGAAACCTGAGTTTCCTTGAGAGCTGCTTGGAAGCCTGATGGTGTGTGAAGTTAGTGAGCCAAATGGAGTTGTTCTCCCACAAGAACCACTCGGCTGATCCTTCTTCAATATGCCCTTCACCAACATGCAGTGTTTCCTTGATTGAATTAGCTCTCACACCAATATTTGCGTCTAGAGCCTTTGCATTGAGGGCTATCTGAAAATGGCTGTGGCGCTGAAGTTGCCTGTGAATGTGGAGTTGGTGGCATGTGAAACCCGCATGTGGAGCATTCGTTTGTGTGGGATGCTCTCCCAGATTCATTTCAATCCTAGGCACTCAAAGGGCACTAAGCATAGAGTGTGAAAACTGAGTTTCCTTGAGAGCTGCTTGGAAGCCTGATGGTGTGTGAAGTTAGTGAGCCAAATGGAGTTGTTCTCCCACAAGAACCACTCGGCTGATCCTTCTTCAATATGCCCTTCACCAACATGCAGTGTTTCCTTGATTGAATTAGCTCTCACACCAATATTTGCGTCTAGAGCCTTTGCATTGAGGGCTATCTGAAAACGGCTGTGGCGCTGAAGTTGCCTGTGAATGTGGAGTTGGTGGCATGTGAAACCCGCATGTGGAGCATTCGTTTGTGTGGGATGTTCTACCAGGTTCATTCCTAGATAATGCACTCAAAGGGCACTAAGCATAGAGTTTGAAAACTGAGTTTCCTTGAGAGCTGCTTGGAAGCCTGATGGTGTGTGAAGTTAGTGAGCCAAATGGAGTTGTTCTCCCACAAGAACCACTCGGCTGATCCTTCTTCAATATGCCCTTCACCAACATGCAGTGTTTCCTTGATTGAATTAGCTCTCACACCAATATTTGCGTCTAGAGCCTTTGCATTGAGGGCTATCTGAAAACGGCTGTGGCGCTGAAGTTGCCTGTGAATGTGGAGTTGGTGGCATGTGAAACCCGCATGTGGAGCATTCGTTTGTGTGGGATGCTGACCAAGCTTCATTTCAGTCCTAGGCACACAAAGGGCACTAAGCATAGAGTGTGAAACCTGAGTTTCCTTGAGAGCTGCTTGGAAGCCTGATGGTGTGTGAAGTTAGTGAGCCAAATGGAGTTGTTCTCCCACAAGAACCACTCGGCTGATCCTTCTTCAATATGCCCTTCACCAATATGAAGTGTTTCTTTGATTGAATTAGCTCTCACACCAATATTTGCGTCTAGAGCCTTTGCATTGAGGGCTATCTGAAAACGGCTGTGGCGCTGAAGTTGCCTGTGAATGTGGAGTTGGTGGCATGTGAAACCCGCATGTGGAGCATTCGTTTGTGTGGGATGCTCTACCAGGTTCATTTCAGTCCTAGGCACTCAAAGGTCACTAAGCATAGAGTGTGAAAACTGAGTTTCCTTGAGAGCTGCTTGGAAGCCTGATGGTGTGTGAAGTTAGTGAGCCAAATGGAGTTGTTCTCCCACAAGAACCACTCGGCTGATCCTTCTTCAATATGCCCTTCACCAACATGCAGTGTTTCCTTGATTGAATTAGCTCTCACACCAATATTTGCGTCTAGAGCCTTTGCATTGAGGGCTATCTGAAAACGGCTGTGGCGCTGAAGTTGCCTGTGAATGTGGAGTTGGTGGCATGTGAAACCCGCATGTGGAGCATTCGTTTGTGTGGGATGTTCACCAAGCTTCATTTCAGTCCTAGGCACTCAAAGGGCACTAAGCATAGAGTGTGAAAACTGAGTTTCCTTGAGAGCTGCTTGGAAGCCTGATGGTGTGTGAAGTTAGTGAGCCAAATGGAGTTGTTCTCCCACAAGAACCACTCGGCTGATCCTTCTTCAATATGCCCTTCACCAACATGCAGTGTTTCCTTGATTGAATTAGCTCTCACACCAATATTTGCGTCTAGAGCCTTTGCATTGAGGGCTATCTGAAAACGGCTGTGGCGCTGAAGTTGCCTGTGAATGTGGAGTTGGTGGCATGTGAAACCCGCATGTGGAGCATTCGTTTGTGTGGGATGCTGACCAAGCTTCATTTCAGTCCTAGGCACACAAAAGGCACTAAGCATAGAGTGTGAAAACTGAGTTTCCTTGAGAGCTGCTTGGAAGCCTGATGGTGTGTGAAGTTAGTGAGCCAAATGGAGTTGTTCTCCCACAAGAACCACTCGGCTGATCCTTCTTCAATATGCCCTTCACCAACATGCAGTGTTTCCTTGATTGAATTAGCTCTCACACCAATATTTGCGTCTAGAGCCTTTGCATTGAGGGCTATCTGAAAACGGCTGTGGCGCTGAAGTTGCCTGTGAATGTGAAGTTGGTGGCATGTGAAACCCGCATGTGGAGCATTCGTTTGTGTGGGATGTTCTACCAGGTTCATTCCTAGATAATGCACTCAAAGGGCACTAAGCATAGAGTGTGAAAACTGAGTTTCCTTGAGAGCTGCTTGGAAGCCTGATGGTGTGTGAAGTTAGTGAGCCAAATGGAGTTGTTCTCCCACAAGAACCACTCGGCTGATCCTTCTTCAATATGCCCTTCACCAACATGCAGTGTTTCCTTGATTGAATTAGCTCTCACACCAATATTTGCGTCTAGAGCCTTTGCATTGAGGGCTATCTGAAAACGGCTGTGGCGCTGAAGTTGCCTGTGAATGTGGAGTTGGTGGCATGTGAAACCCGCATGTGGAGCATTCGTTTGTGTGGGATGTTCACCAAGCTTCATTTCAGTCCTAGGCACTCAAAGGGCACTAAGCATAGAGTGTGAAAACTGAGTTTCCTTGAGAGCTGCTTGGAAGCCTGATGGTGTGTGAAGTTAGTGAGCCAAATGGAGTTGTTCTCCCACAAGAACCACTCGGCTGATCCTTCTTCAATATGCCCTTCACCAACATGCAGTGTTTCCTTGATTGAATTAGCTCTCACACCAATATTTGCGTCTAGAGCCTTTGCATTGAGGGCTATCTGAAAACGGCTGTGGCGCTGAAGTTGCCTGTGAATGTGGAGTTGGTGGCATGTGAAACCCGCATGTGGAGCATTCGTTTATGTGGGATGCTCTCCAAGCTTCATTTCAGTCCTAGGCACTCATAGGGCACTAAGCATGGAGTGTGAAAACTGAGTTTCCCTGAGAGCTGCTTGGAAGCCTGATGGTGTGTGAAGTTAGTGAGCCAAATGGAGTTGTTCTCCCACAAGAACCACTCGGCTGATCCTTCTTCAATATGCCCTTCACCAACATGCAGTGTTTCCTTGATTGAATTAGCTCTCACACCAATATTTGCGTCTAGAGCCTTTGCATTGAGGGCTATCTGAAAATGGCTGTGGCGCTGTTGTTGCCTGTGAATGTGGAGTTGGTGGCATGTGAAACCCGCATGTGGAGCATTCGTTTGTGTGGGATGCTCTACCAGGTTCATTCCTAGATAATGCACTCAAAGGGCACTAAGCATAGAGTGTGAAAACTGAGTTTCCTTGAGAGCTGCTTGGAAGCCTGATGGTGTGTGAAGTTAGTGAGCCAAATGGAGTTGTTCTCCCACAAGAACCACTCGGCTGATCCTTCTTCAATATGCCCTTCACCAACATGCAGTGTTTCCTTGATTGAATTAGCTCTCACACCAATATTTGCGTCTAGAGCCTTTGCATTGAGGGCTATCTGAAAACGGCTGTGGCGCTGAAGTTGCCTGTGAATGTGGAGTTGGTGGCATGTGAAACCCGCATGTGGAGCATTCGTTTGTGTGGGATGCTAACCAAGCTTCATTTCAGTCCTAGGCACACAAAGGGCACTAAGCATAGAGTGTGAAACCTTAGTTTCCTTGAGAGCTGCTTGGAAGCCTGATGGTGTGTGAAGTTAGTGAGCCAAATGGAGTTGTTCTCCCACAAGAACCACTCCCCTGATCCTTCTTCAATATGCCCTTCACCAACATGAAGTGTTTCTTTGATTGAATTAGCTCTCACACCAATATTTGCGTCTAGAGCCTTTGCATTGAGGGCTATCTGAAAACGGCTGTGGCGCTGAAGTTGCCTGTGAATGTGGAGTTGGTGGCATGTGAAACCCGCATGTGGAGCATTCGTTTGTGTGGGATGCTCTACCAGGTTCATTTCAGTCCTAGGCACTCAAAGGTCACTAAGCATAGAGTGTGAAAACTGAGTTTCCTTGAGAGCTGCTTGGAAGCCTGATGGTGTGTGAAGTTAGTGAGCCAAATGGAGTTGTTCTCCCACAAGAACCACTCGGCTGATCCTTCTTCAATATGCCCTTCACCAACATGCAGTGTTTCCTTGATTGAATTAGCTCTCACACCAATATTTGCGTCTAGAGCCTTTGCATTGAGGGCTATCTGAAAACGGCTGTGGCGCTGAAGTTGCCTGTGAATGTGGAGTTGGTGGCATGTGAAAACCGCATGTGCAGCATTCGTTGATGTGGAATGCTCTCCAAGCTTCATTTCAGTCCTAGGCACTCATAGGGCACTAAGCATAGAGTGTGAAAACTGAGTTTCCTTGAGAGCTGCTTGGAAGCCTGATGGTGTGTGAAGTTAGTGAGCCAAATGGAGTTGTTCTCCCACAAGAACCACTCGGCTGATCCTTCTTCAATATGCCCTTCACCAGCATGCAGTGTTTCCTTGATTGAATTAGCTCTCACACCAATATTTGCGTCTAGAGCCTTTGCATTGAGGGCTATCTGAAAATGGCTGTGGCGCTGTTGTTGCCTGTGAATGTGGAGTTGGTGGCATGTGAAACCCGCATGTGGAGCATTCGTTTGTGTGGGATGCTCTACCAGGTTCATTCCTAGATAATGCACTCAAAGGGCACTAAGCATAGAGTGTGAAAACTGAGTTTCCTTGAGAGCTGCTTGGAAGCCTGATGGTGTGTGAAGTTAGTGAGCCAAATGGAGTTGTTCTCCCACAAGAACCATTCGGCTGATCCTTCTTCAATATGCCCTTCACCAACATGCAGTGTTTCCTTGATTGAATTAGCTCTCACACCAATATTTGCGTCTAGAGCCTTTGCATTGAGGGCTATCTGAAAACGGCTGTGGCGCTGAAGTTGCCTGTGAATGTGGAGTTGGTGGCATGTGAAACCCACATGTGGAGCATTCGTTTGTGTGGGATGTTCTACCAGGTTCATTCCTAGATAATGCACTCAAAGGGCACTAAGCATAGAGTGTGAAAACTGAGTTTCCTTGAGAGCTGCTTGGAAGCCTGATGGTGTGTGAAGTTAGTGAGCCAAATGGAGTTGTTCTCCCACAAGAACCACTCGGCTGATCCTTCTTCAATATGCCCTTCACCAACATGCAGTGTTTCCTTGATTGAATTAGCTCTCACACCAATATTTGCGTCTAGAGCCTTTGCATTGAGGGCTATCTGAAAACGGCTGTGGCGCTGAAGTTGCCTGTGAATGTGGAGTTGGTGGCATGTGAAACCCGCATGTGCAGCATTCGTTGATGTGGGATGCTCTCCAAGCTTCATTTCAGTCCTAGGCACTCATAGGGCACTAAGCATAGAGTGTGAAAACTGAGTTTCCTTGAGAGCTGCTTGGAAGCCTGATGGTGTGTGAAGTTAGTGAGCCAAATGGAGTTGTTCTCCCACAAGAACCACTCGGCTGATCCTTCTTCAATATGCCCTTCACCAACATGCAGTGTTTCCTTGATTGAATTAGCTCTCACACCAATATTTGCGTCTAGAGCCTTTGCATTGAGGGCTATCTGAAAACGGCTGTGGCGCTGAAGTTGCCTGTGAATGTGGAGTTGGTGGCATGTGAAACCCGCATGTGGAGCATTCGTTTGTTGGGATGTTCTACCAGGTTCATTCCTAGATAATGCACTCAAAGGGCACTAAGCATAGAGTGTGAAACCTGAGTTTCCTTGAGAGCTGCTTGGAAGCCTGATGGTGTGTGAAGTTAGTGAGCCAAATGGAGTTGTTCTCCCACAAGAACCACTCGGCTGATCCTTCTTCAATATGCCCTTCACCAACATGCAGTGTTTCCTTGATTGAATTAGCTCTCACACCAATATTTGCGTCTAGAGCCTTTGCATTGAGGGCTATCTGAAAACGGCTGTGGCGCTGAAGTTGCCTGTGAATGTGGAGTTGGGGGCATGTGAAACCCGCATGTGGAGCATTCGTTTGTGTGGGATGCTCTACCAGGTTCATTGCTAGATAATGCACTCAAAGGGCACTAAGCATAGAGTGTGAAAACTGAGTTTCCTTGAGAGCTGCTTGGAAGCCTGATGGTGTGTGAAGTTAGTGAGCCAAATGGAGTTGTTCTCCCACAAGAACCACTCGGCTGATCCTTCTTCAATATGCCCTTCACCAACATGCAGTGTTTCCTTGATTGAATTAGCTCTCACACCAATATTTGCGTCTAGAGCCTTTGCATTGAGGGCTATCTGAAAACGGCTGTGGCGCTGAAGTTGCCTGTGAATGTGGAGTTGGTGGCATGTGAAACCCGCATGTGGAGCATTCGTTTGTGTGGGATGCTGACCAAGCTTCATTTAAGTCCTAGGCACTCAAAGAGCACTAAGCATAGAGTGTGAAACCTGAGTTTCCTTGAGAGTTGCTTGGAAGCCTGATGGTGTGTGAAGTTAGTGAGCCAAATGGAGTTGTTCTCCCACAAGAACCACTCGGCTGATCCTTCTTCAATATGCCCTTCACCAACATGCAGTGTTTCCTTGATTGAATTAGCTCTCACACCAATATTTGCGTCTAGAGCCTTTGCATTGAGGGCTATCTGAAAACGGCTGTGGCGCTGAAGTTGCCTGTGAATGTGGAGTTGGTGGCATGTGAAACCCGCATGTGGAGAATTCATTTGTGTGGGATGCTGACCAAGCTTCATTTCAGTCCTAGGCACACAAAAGGCACTAAGCATAGAGTGTGAAAACTGAGTTTCCTTGAGAGCTGCTTGGAAGCCTGATGGTGTGTGAAGTTAGTGAGCCAAATGGAGTTGTTCTCCCACAAGAACCACTCGGCTGATCCTTCTTCAATATGCCCTTCACCAACATGCAGTGTTTCCTTGATTGAATTAGCTCTCACACCAATATTTGCGTCTAGAGCCTTTGCATTGAGGGCTATCTGAAAACGGCTGTGGCGCTGAAGTTGCCTGTGAATGTGGAGTTGGTGGCATGTGAAACCCGCATGTGGAGCATTCGTTTGTGTGGGATGCTGACCAAGCTTCATTTCAGTCCTAGGCACTCAAAGGGCACTAAGCATAGAGTGTGAAACCTGAGTTTCCTTGAGAGCTGCTTGGAAGCCTGATGGTGTGTGAAGTTAGTGAGCCAAATGGAGTTGTTCTCCCACAAGAACCACTCGGCTGATCCTTCTTCAATATGCCCTTCACCAACATGCAGTGTTTCCTTGATTGAATTAGCTCTCACACCAATATTTGCGTCTAGAGCCTTTGCATTGAGGGCTATCTGAAAACGGCTGTGGCGCTGAAGTTGCCTGTGAATGTGGAGTTGGTGGCATGTGAAACCCGCATGTGCAGCATTCGTTTGTGTGGGATGCTCTACCAGGTTCATTTCAGTCCTATGCACTCAAAGGGCACTAAGCATAGAGTGTGAAAACTGAGTTTCCTTGAGAGCTGCTTGGAAGCCTGATGGTGTGTGAAGTTAGTGAGCCAAATGGAGTTGTTCTCCCACAAGAACCACTCGGCTGATCCTTCTTCAATATGCCCTTCACCAACATGCAGTGTTTCCTTGATTGAATTAGCTCTCACACCAATATTTGCGTCTAGAGCCTTTGCATTGAGGGCTATCTGAAAACGGCTGTGGCGCTGAAGTTGCCTGTGAATGTGGAGTTGGTGGCATGTGAAACCCGCATGTGGAGCATTCGTTTGTGTGGGATGCTGACCAAGCTTCATTTCAGTCCTAGGCACTCAAAGGGCACTAAGCATAGAGTGTGAAACCTGAGTTTCCTTGAGAGCTGCTTGGAAGCCTGATGGTGTGTGAAGTTAGTGAGCCAAATGGAGTTGTTCTCTCACAAGAACCACTCGGCTGATCCTTCTTCAATATGCCCTTCACCAACATGCAGTGTTTCCTTGATTGAATTAGCTCTCACACCAATATTTGCGTCTAGAGCCTTTGCATTGAGGGCTATCTGAAAACGGCTGTGGCGCTGAAGTTGCCTGTGAATGTGGAGTTGGTGGCATGTGAAACCCGCATGTGGAGCATTCGTTTATGTGGGATGCTCTCCAAGCTTCATTTCAGTCCTAGGCACTCATAGGGCACTAAGCATAGAGTGTGAAACCTGAGTTTCCTTGAGAGCTGCTTGGAAGCCTGATGGTGTGTGAAGTTAGTGAGCCAAATGGAGTTGTTCTCCCACAAGAACCACTCGGCTGATCCTTCTTCAATATGCCCTTCACCAACATGCAGTGTTTCCTTGATTGAATTAGCTCTCACACCAATATTTGCGTCTAGAGCCTTTGCATTGAGGGCTATCTGAAAATGGCTGTGGCGCTAAAGTTGCCTGTCAATGTGGAGTTGGTGGCATGTGAAACCCGCATGTGGAGCATTCGTTTCTGTGGGACGTTCTACCAGGTTCATTCCTAGATAATGCACTCAAAGGGCACTAAGCATAGAGTGTGAAACCTGAGTTTCCTTGAGAGCTGCTTGGAAGCCTGATGGTGTGTGAAGTTAGTGAGCCAAATGGAGTTGTTCTCCCACAAGAACCACTCGGCTGATCCTTCTTCAATATGCCCTTCACCAGCATGCAGTGTTTCCTTGATTGAATTAGCTCTCACACCAATATTTGCGTCTAGAGCCTTTGCATTGAGGGCTATCTGAAAACGGCTGTGGCGCTGAAGTTGCCTGTGAATGTGGAGTTGGTGGCATGTGAAACCCGCATGAGGAGCATTCGTTTGTGTGGGATGCTGACCAAGATTCATTTCAGTCCTAGGCACACAAAGGGCACTAAGCATAGAGTGTGAAACCTGAGTTTCCTTGAGAGCTGCTTGGAAGCCTGATGGTGTGTGAAGTTAGTGAGCCAAATGGAGTTGTTCTCCCACAAGAACCACTCGGCTGATCCTTCTTCAATATGCCCTTCACCAACATGCAGTGTTTCCTTGATTGAATTAGCTCTCACACCAATATTTGCGTCTAGAGCCTTTGCATTGAGGGCTATCTGAAAACGGCTGTGGCGCTGAAGTTGCCTGTGAATGTGGAGTTGGTGGCATGTGAAACCCGCATGTGCAGCATTCGTTTGTGTGGGATGCTCTACCAGGTTCATTTCAGTCCTAGGCACTCAAAGGGCACTAAGCATAGAGTGTGAAAACTGAGTTTCCTTGAGAGCTGCTTGGAAGCCTGATGGTGTGTGAAGTTAGTGAGCCAAATGGAGTTGTTCTCCCACAAGAACCACTCGGCTGATCCTTCTTCAATATGCCCTTCACCAACATGCAGTGTTTCCTTGATTGAATTAGCTCTCACACCAATATTTGCGTCTAGAGCCTTTGCATTGAGGGCTATCTGAAAACGGCTGTGGCGCTGAAGTTGCCTGTGAATGTGGAGTTGGTGGCATGTGAAACCCGCATGTGGAGAATTCGTTTGTGTGGGATGCTGACCAAGCTTCATTTCAGTCCTAGGCACACAAAAGGCACTAAGCATAGAGTGTGAAAACTGAGTTTCCTTGAGAGCTGCTTGGAAGCCTGATGGTGTGTGAAGTTAGTGAGCCAAATGGAGTTGTTCTCCCACAAGAACCACTCGGCTGATCCTTCTTCAATATGCCCTTCACCAACATGCAGTGTTTCCTTGATTGAATTAGCTCTCACACCAATATTTGCGTCTAGAGCCTTTGCATTGAGGGCTATCTGAAAACGGCTGTGGCGCTGAAGTTGCCTGTGAATGTGGAGTTGGTGGCATGTGAAACCCGCATGTGGAGCATTCGTTTGTGTGGGATGCTGACCAAGCTTCCTTTCAGTCCTAGGCACTCAAAGGGCACTAAGCATAGAGTGTGAAACCTGAGTTTCCTTGAGAGCTGCTTGGAAGCCTGATGGTGTGTGAAGTTAGTGAGCCAAATGGAGTTGTTCTCCCACAAGAACCACTCGGCTGATCCTTCTTCAATATGCCCTTCACCAACATGCAGTGTTTCCTTGATTGAATTAGCTCTCACACCAATATTTGCGTCTAGAGCCTTTGCATTGAGGGCTATCTGAAAACGGCTGTGGCGCTGAAGTTGCCTGTGAATGTGGAGTTGGTGGCATGTGAAACCCGCATGTGCAGCATTCGTTTGTGTGGGATGCTCTACCAGGTTCATTTCAGTCCTATGCACTCAAAGGGCACTAAGCATAGAGTGTGAAAACTGAGTTTCCTTGAGAGCTGCTTGGAAGCCTGATGGTGTGTGAAGTTAGTGAGCCAAATGGAGTTGTTCTCCCACAAGAACCACTCGGCTGATCCTTCTTCAATATGCCCTTCACCAACATGCAGTGTTTCCTTGATTGAATTAGCTCTCACACCAATATTTGCGTCTAGAGCCTTTGCATTGAGGGCTATCTGAAAACGGCTGTGGCGCTGAAGTTGCCTGTGAATGTGGAGTTGGTGGCATGTGAAACCCGCATGTGGAGCATTCGTTTGTGTGGGATGCTGACCAAGCTTCATTTCAGTCCTAGGCACTCAAAGGGCACTAAGCATAGAGTGTGAAACCTGAGTTTCCTTGAGAGCTGCTTGGAAGCCTGATGGTGTGTGAAGTTAGTGAGCCAAATGGAGTTGTTCTCTCACAAGAACCACTCGGCTGATCCTTCTTCAATATGCCCTTCACCAACATGCAGTGTTTCCTTGATTGAATTAGCTCTCACACCAATATTTGCGTCTAGAGCCTTTGCATTGAGGGCTATCTGAAAACGGCTGTGGCGCTGAAGTTGCCTGTGAATGTGGAGTTGGTGGCATGTGAAACCCGCATGTGGAGCATTCGTTTATGTGGGATGCTGACCAAGCTTCATTTCAGTCCTAGGCACACAAAAGGCACTAAGCATAGAGTGTGAAACCTGAGTTTCCTTGAGAGCTGCTTGGAAGCCTGATGGTGTGTGAAGTTAGTGAGCCAAATGGAGTTGTTCTCCCACAAGAACCACTCGGCTGATCCTTCTTCAATATGCCCTTCACCAACATGCAGTGTTTCCTTGATTGAATTAGCTCTCACACCAATATTTGCGTCTAGAGCCTTTGCATTGAGGGCTATCTGAAAACGGCTGTGGCGCTGAAGTTGCCTGTGAATGTGGAGTTGGTGGCATGTGAAACCCGCATGTGGAGCATTCGTTTCTGTGGGATGCTGACCAAGATTCATTTCAGTCCTAGGCACACAAAGGGCACTAAGCATAGAGTGTGAAACCTGAGTTTCCTTGAGAGCTGCTTGGAAGCCTGATGGTGTGTGAAGTTAGTGAGCCAAATGGAGTTGTTCTCCCACAAGAACCACTCGGCTGATCCTTCTTCAATATGCCCTTCACCAACATGCAGTGTTTCCTTGATTGAATTAGCTCTCACACCAATATTTGCGTCTAGAGCCTTTGCATTGAGGGCTATCTGAAAACGGCTGTGGCGCTGAAGTTGCCTGTGAATGTGGAGTTGGTGGCATGTGAAACCCGCATGTGGAGCATTCGTTTGTGTGGGATGCTGACCAAGCTTCATTTCAGTCCTAGGCACTCAAAGGGCACTAAGCATAGAGTGTGAAACCTGAGTTTCCTTGAGAGCTGCTTGGAAGCCTGATGGTGTGTGAAGTTAGTGAGCCAAATGGAGTTGTTCTCCCACAAGAACCACTCGGCTGATCCTTCTTCAATATGCCCTTCACCAACATGCAGTGTTTCCTTGATTGAATTAGCTCTCACACCAATATTTGCGTCTAGAGCCTTTGCATTGAGGGCTATCTGAAAACGGCTGTGGCGCTGAAGTTGCCTGTGAATGTGGAGTTGGTGGCATGTGAAACCCGCATGTGGAGCATTCGTTTGTGTGGGATGCTGACCAAGCTTCATTTCAGTCCTAGGCACTCAAAGGGCACTAAGCATAGAGTGTGAAACCTGAGTTTCCTTGAGAGCTGCTTGGAAGCCTGATGGTGTGTGAAGTTAGTGAGCCAAATGGAGTTGTTCTCCCACAAGAACCACTCGGCTGATCCTTCTTCAATATGCCCTTCACCAACATGCAGTGTTTCCTTGATTGAATTAGCTCTCACACCAATATTTGCGTCTAGAGCCTTTGCATTGAGGGCTATCTGAAAACGGCTGTGGCGCTGAAGTTGCCTGTGAATGTGGAGTTGGTGGCATGTGAAACCCGCATGTGCAGCATTCGTTTGTGTGGGATGCTCTACCAGGTTCATTTCAGTCCTATGCACTCAAAGGGCACTAAGCATAGAGTGTGAAAACTGAGTTTCCTTGAGAGCTGCTTGGAAGCCTGATGGTGTGTGAAGTTAGTGAGCCAAATGGAGTTGTTCTCCCACAAGAACCACTCGGCTGATCCTTCTTCAATATGCCCTTCACCAACATGCAGTGTTTCCTTGATTGAATTAGCTCTCACACCAATATTTGCGTCTAGAGCCTTTGCATTGAGGGCTATCTGAAAACGGCTGTGGCGCTGAAGTTGCCTGTGAATGTGGAGTTGGTGGCATGTGAAACCCGCATGTGGAGCATTCGTTTGTGTGGGATGCTGACCAAGCTTCATTTCAGTCCTAGGCACTCAAAGGGCACTAAGCATAGAGTGTGAAACCTGAGTTTCCTTGAGAGCTGCTTGGAAGCCTGATGGTGTGTGAAGTTAGTGAGCCAAATGGAGTTGTTCTCTCACAAGAACCACTCGGCTGATCCTTCTTCAATATGCCCTTCACCAGCATGCAGTGTTTCCTTGATTGAATTAGCTCTCACACCAATATTTGCGTCTAGAGCCTTTGCATTGAGGGCTATCTGAAAACGGCTGTGGCGCTGAAGTTGCCTGTGAATGTGGAGTTGGTGGCATGTGAAACCCGCATGTGGAGCATTCGTTTATGTGGGATGCTCTCCAAGCTTCATTTCAGTCCTAGGCACTCATAGGGCACTAAGCATAGAGTGTGAAACCTGAGTTTCCTTGAGAGCTGCTTGGAAGCCTGATGGTGTGTGAAGTTAGTGAGCCAAATGGAGTTGTTCTCCCACAAGAACCACTCGGCTGATCCTTCTTCAATATGCCCTTCACCAACATGCAGTGTTTCCTTGATTGAATTAGCTCTCACACCAATATTTGCGTCTAGAGCCTTTGCATTGAGGGCTATCTGAAAATGGCTGTGGCGCTAAAGTTGCCTGTCAATGTGGAGTTGGTGGCATGTGAAACCCGCATGTGGAGCATTCGTTTCTGTGGGATGTTCTACCAGGTTCATTCCTAGATAATGCACTCAAAGGGCACTAAGCATAGAGTGTGAAAACTGAGTTTCCTTGAGAGCTGCTTGGAAGCCTGATGGTGTGTGAAGTTAGTGAGCCAAATGGAGTTGTTCTCCCACAAGAACCACTCGGCTGATCCTTCTTCAATATGCCCTTCACCAACATGCAGTGTTTCCTTGATTGAATTAGCTCTCACACCAATATTTGCGTCTAGAGCCTTTGCATTGAGGGCTATCTGAAAACGGCTGTGGCGCTGAAGTTGCCTGTGAATGTGGAGTTGGTGGCATGTGAAACCCGCAATTGGAGCATTCGTTTGTGTGGGATGCTGACCAAGATTCATTTCAGTCCTAGGCACACAAAGGGCACTAAGCATAGAGTGTGAAACCTGAGTTTCCTGGAGAGCTGCTTGGAAGCCTGATGGTGTGTGAAGTTAGTGAGCCAAATGGAGTTGTTCTCCCACAAGAACCACTCGGCTGATCCTTCTTCAATATGCCCTTCACCAACATGCAGTGTTTCCTTGATTGAATTAGCTCTCACACCAATATTTGCGTCTAGAGCCTTTGCATTGAGGGCTATCTGAAAACGGCTGTGGCGCTGAAGTTGCCTGTGAATGTGGAGTTGGTGGCATGTGAAACCCGCATGTGGAGCATTCGTTTGTGTGGGATGCTGACCAAGCTTCATTTCAGTCCTAGGCACACAAAAGGCACTAAGCATAGAGTGTGAAAACTGAGTTTCCTTGAGAGCTGCTTGGAAGCCTGATGGTGTGTGAAGTTAGTGAGCCAAATGGAGTTGTTCTCCCACAAGAACCACTCGGCTGATCCTTCTTCAATATGCCCTTCACCAACATGCAGTGTTTCCTTGATTGAATTAGCTCTCACACCAATATTTGCGTCTAGAGCCTTTGCATTGAGGGCTATCTGAAAACGGCTGTGGCGCTGAAGTTGCCTGTGAATGTGGAGTTGGTGGCATGTGAAACCCGCATGTGGAGCATTCGTTTGTGTGGGATGCTCTACCAGGTTCATTTCAGTCCTAGGCACTCAAAGGGCACTAAGCATAGAGTGTGAAACCTGAGTTTCCTTGAGAGCTGCTTGGAAGCCTGATGGTGTGTGAAGTTAGTGAGCCAAATGGAGTTGTTCTCCCACAAGAACCACTCGGCTGATCCTTCTTCAATATGCCCTTCACCAACATGCAGTGTTTCCTTGATTGAATTAGCTCTCACACCAATATTTGCGTCTAGAGCCTTTGCATTGAGGGCTATCTGAAAACGGCTGTGGCGCTGAAGTTGCCTGTGAATGTGGAGTTGGTGGCATGTGAAACCCGCATGTGGAGCATTCGTTTGTGTGGGATGCTGACCAAGCTTCATTTCAGTCCTAGGCACTCAAAGGGCACTA
This sequence comes from Ochotona princeps, assembly GCF_030435755.1. Classification (NCBI taxonomy): domain Eukaryota; kingdom Metazoa; phylum Chordata; class Mammalia; order Lagomorpha; family Ochotonidae; genus Ochotona; species Ochotona princeps. The sequence goes on along the minus strand of NW_026699732.1, from coordinate 34,650 downwards.
AGCATAGAGTGTGAAAACTGAGTTTCCTTGAGAGTTGCTTTGAAGCCTGATGGTGTGTGAAGTTAGTGAGCCAAATGGAGTTGTTCTCCCACAAGAACCACTCGGCTGATCCTTCTTCAATATGCCCTTCACCAACATGCAGTGTTTCCTTGATTGAATTAGCTCTCACACCAATATTTGCGTCTAGAGCCTTTGCATTGAGGGCTATCTGAAAACGGCTGTGGCGCTGAAGTTGCCTGTGAATGTGGAGTTGGTGGCATGTGAAACCCGCATGTGGAGCATTCGTTTGTGTGGGATGCTGACCAAGCTTCATTTCAGTCCTAGGCACACAAAAGGCACTAAGCATAGAGTGTGAAAACTGAGTTTCCTTGAGAGCTGCTTGGAAGCCTGATGGTGTGTGAAGTTAGTGAGCCAAATGGAGTTGTTCTCCCACAAGAACCACTCGGCTGATCCTTCTTCAATATGCCCTTCACCAACATGCAGTGTTTCCTTGATTGAATTAGCTCTCACACCAATATTTGCGTCTAGAGCCTTTGCATTGAGGGCTATCTGAAAACGGCTGTGGCGCTGAAGTTGCCTGGGAATGTGGAGTTGGTGGCATGTGAAACCCCGCATGTGGAGCATTCGTTTGTGTGGGATGCTGACCAAGCTTCATTTCAGTCCTAGGCACTCAAAGGGCACTAAGCATAGAGTGTGAAACCTGAGTTTCCTTGAGAGCTGCTTGGAAGCCTGATGGTGTGTGAAGTTAGTGAGCCAAATGGAGTTGTTCTCCCACAAGAACCACTCGGCTGATCCTTCTTCAATATGCCCTTCACCAACATGCAGTGTTTCCTTGATTGAATTAGCTCTCACACCAATATTTGCGTCTAGAGCCTTTGCATTGAGGGCTATCTGAAAACGGCTGTGGCGCTGAAGTTGCCTGTGAATGTGGAGTTGGTGGCATGTGAAACCCGCATGTGGAGCATTCGTTTGTGTGGGATGCTGACCAAGATTCATTTCAGTCCTAGGCACTCAAAGGGCACTAAGCATAGAGTGTGAAACCTGAGTTTCCTTGAGAGCTGCTTGGAAGCCTGATGGTGTGTGAAGTTAGTGAGCCAAATGGAGTTGTTCTCCCACAAGAACCACTCGGCTGATCCTTCTTCAATATGCCCTTCACCAACATGCAGTGTTTCCTTGATTGAATTAGCTCTCACACCAATATTTGCGTCTAGAGCCTTTGCATTGAGGGCTATCTGAAAACGGCTGTGGCGCTGAAGTTGCCTGTGAATGTGGAGTTGGTGGCATGTGAAACCCGCATGTGGAGCATTCGTTTGTGTGGGATGCTCTACCAGGTTCATTCCTAGATAAAGCACTCAAAGGGCACTAAGCATAGAGTGTGAAAAATGAGTTTCCTTGAGAGCTGCTTGGAAGCCTGATGGTGTGTGAAGTTAGTGAGCCAAATGGAGTTGTTCTCCGACAAGAACCACTCGGCTGATCCTTCTTCAATATGCCCTTCACCAACATGCAGTGTTTCCTTGATTGAATTAGCTCTCACACCAATATTTGCGTCTAGAGCCTTTGCATTGAGGGCTATCTGAAAACGGCTGTGGCGCTGAAGTTGCCTGTGAATGTGGAGTTCGTGGCATGTGAAACCCGCATGTGGAGCATTCGTTTGTGTAGGATGCTGACCAAGCTTCATTTCAGTCCTAGGCACAAAAAAGGCACTAAGCATAGAGTGTGAAAACTGAGTTTCCTTGAGAGCTGCTTGGAAGCCTGATGGTGTGTGAAGTTAGTGAGCCAAATGGAGTTGTTCTCCCACAAGAACCACTCGGCTGATCCTTCTTCAATATGCCCTTCACCAACATGCAGTGTTTCCTTGATTGAATTAGCTCTCACACCAATATTTGCGTCTAGAGCCTTTGCATTGAGGGCGATCTGAAAACGGCTGTGGCGCTGAAGTTGCCTGTGAATGTGGAGTTGGTGGCATGTGAAACCCGCATGTGCAGCATTCGTTTATGTGGGATGCTCTCCAAGCTTCATTTCAGTCCTAGGCACTCAAAGGGCACTAAGCATAGAGTGTGAAAACTGAGTTTCCTTGAGAGCTGCTTGGAAGCCTGATGGTGTGTGAAGTTAGTGAGCCAAATGGAGTTGTTCTCCCACAAGAACCACTCGGCTGATCCTTCTTCAATATGCCCTTCACCAACATGCAGTGTTTCCTTGATTGAATTAGCTCTCACACCAATATTTGCGTCTAGAGCCTTTGCATTGAGGGCTATCTGAAAATGGCTGTGGCGCTGAAGTTGCCTGTGAATGTGGAGTTGGTGGCATGTGAAACCCGCATGTGGAGCATTCGTTTCTGTGGGATGCTCTCCCAGATTCATTTCAATCCTAGGCACTCAAATGGCACTAAGCATAGAGTGTGAAAACTGAGTTTCCTTGAGAGCTGCTTGGAAGCCTGATGGTGTGTGAAGTTAGTGAGCCAAATGGAGTTGTTCTCCCACAAGAACCACTCGGCTGATCCTTCTTCAATATGCCCTTCACCAGCATGCAGTGTTTCCTTGATTGAATTAGCTCTCACACCAATATTTGCGTCTAGAGCCTTTGCATTGAGGGCTATCTGAAAACAGCTGTGGCGCTGAAGTTGCCTGTGAATGTGGAGTTGGTGGCATGTGAAACCCGCATGTGGAGCATTCGTTTGTGTGGGATGCTGACCAAGCATCATTTCAGTCCTAGGCACTCAAAGGGCACTAAGCATAGAGTGTGAAACCTGAGTTTCCTTGAGAGCTGCTTGGAAGCCTGATGGTGTGTGAAGTTAGTGAGCCAAATGGAGTTGTTCTCCCACAAGAACCACTCGGCTGATCCTTCTTCAATATGCCCTTCACCAACATGAAGTGTTTCTTTGATTGAATTAGCTCTCACACCAATATTTGCGTCTAGAGCCTTTGCATTGAGGGCTATCTGAAAACGGCTGTGGCGCTGAAGTTGCCTGTGAATGTGGAGTTGGTGGCATGTGAAACCCGCATGTGGAGCATTCGTTGATGTGGGATGTTCTACCAGGTTCTTTCCTAGATAATGCACTCAAAGGGCACTAAGCATAGAGTGTGAAAACTGAGTTTCCTTGAGAGCTGCTTGGAAGCCTGATGGTGTGTGAAGTTAGTGAGCCAAATGGAGTTGTTCTCCCACAAGAACCACTCGGCTGATCCTTCTTCAATATGCCCTTCACCAACATGCAGTGTTTCCTTGATTGAATTAGCTCTCACACCAATATTTGCGTCTAGAGCCTTTGCATTGAGGGCTATCTGAAAACGGCTGTGGCGCTGAAGTTGCCTGTGAATGTGGAGTTGGTGGCATGTGAAACCCGCATGTGGAGCATTCGTTTGTGTGGGATGCTCTACCAGGTTCATTTCAGTCCTAGGCACTCATAGGGCACTAAGCATAGAGTGTGAAAACTGAGTTTCCTTGAGAGCTGCTTGGAAGCCTGATGGTGTGTGAAGTTAGTGAGCCAAATGGAGTTGTTCTCCCACAAGAACCACTCGGCTGATCCTTCTTCAATATGCCCTTCACCAACATGCAGTGTTTCCTTGATTGAATTAGCTCTCACACCAATATTTGCGTCTAGAGCCTTTGCATTGAGGGCTATCTGAAAACGGCTGTGGCGCTGAAGTTGCCTGTGAATGTGGAGTTGGTGGCATGTGAAACCCGCATGTGGAGCATTCGTTTGTGTGGGATGCTCTACCAGGTTCATTTCAGTCCTAGGCACTCATAGGGCACCAAGCATAGAGTGTGAAAACTGAGTTTCCTTGAGAGCTGCTTGGAAGCCTGATGGTGTGTGAAGTTAGTGAGCCAAATGGAGTTGTTCTCCCACAAGAACCACTCGGCTGATCCTTCTTCAATATGCCCTTCACCAACATGCAGTGTTTCCTTGATTGAATTAGCTCTCACACCAATATTTGCGTCTAGAGCCATTGCATTGAGGGCTATCTGAAAACGGCTGTGGCGCTAAAGTTGCCTGTGAATGTGGAGTTGGGGGCATGTGAAACCCGCATGTGGAGCATTCGTTTGTGTGGGATGCTCTCCCAGATTCATTTCAATCCTAGGCACTCAAAGGGCACTAAGCATAGAGTGTGAAACCTGAGTTTCCTTGAGAGCTGCTTGGAAGCCTGATGGTGTGTGAAGTTAGTGAGCCAAATGGAGTTGTTCTCCCACAAGAACCACTCGGCTGATCCTTCTTCAATATGCCCTTCACCAACATGCAGTGTTTCCTTGATTGAATTAGCTCTCACACCAATATTTGCGTCTAGAGCCTTTGCATTGAGGGCTATCTGAAAACGGCTGTGGCGCTGAAGTTGCCTGTGAATGTGGAGTTGGTGGCATGTGAAACCCGCATGTGGAGCATTCGTTTGTGTGGGATGCTCTACCAGGTTCATTTCAATCCTAGGCACTCAAAGGGCACTAAGCATAGAGTGTGAAAACTGAGTTTCCTTCAGAGCTGCTTGGAAGCCTGATGGTGTGTGAAGTTAGTGAGCCAAATGGAGTTGTTCTCCCACAAGAACCACTCGGCTGATCCTTCTTCAATATGCCCTTCACCAGCATGCAGTGTTTCCTTGATTGAATTAGCTCTCACACCAATATTTGCGTCTAGAGCCTTTGCATTGAGGGCTATCTGAAAACGGCTGTGGCGCTGAAGTTGCCTGTGAATGTGGAGTTGGTGGCATGTGAAACCCGCATGTGGAGCATTCGTTTGTGTGGGATGCTGACCAAGCTTCATTTCAGTCCTAGGCACACAAAGGGCACTAAGCATAGAGTGTGAAACCTGAGTTTCCTTGAGAGCTGCTTGGAAGCCTGATGGTGTGTGAAGTTAGTGAGCCAAATGGAGTTGTTCTCCCACAAGAACCACTCGGCTGATCCTTCTTCAATATGCCCTTCACCAACATGAAGTGTTTCTTTGATTGAATTAGCTCTCACACCAATATTTTCGTCTAGAGCCTTTGCATTGAGGGCTATCTGAAAACGGCTGTGGCGCTGAAGTTGCCTGTGAATGTGGAGTTGGTGGCATGTGAAACCCGCATGTGCAGCATTCCTTTGTGTGGGATGCTCTACCAGGTTCATTTCAGTCCTAGGCACTCAAAGTGCACTAAGCATAGAGTGTGAAAACTGAGTTTCCTTGAGAGCTGCTTGGAAGCCTGATGGTGTGTGAAGTTAGTGAGCCAAATGGAGTTGTTCTCCCACAAGAACCACTCGGCTGATCCTTCTTCAATATGCCCTTCACCAACATGCAGTGTTTCCTTGATTGAATTAGCTCTCACACCAATATTTGCGTCTAGAGCCTTTGCATTGAGGGCTATCTGAAAACGGCTGTGGCGCTGAAGTTGCCTGTGAATGTGGAGTTGGTGGCATGTGAAACCCGCATGTGGAGCATTCGTTTGTGTGGGATGCTCACCAGCTTCATTTCAGTCCTAGGCACTCAAAGGGCACTAAGCATAGAGTGTGAAACCTGAGTTTCCTTGAGAGCTGCTTGGAAGCCTGATGGTGTGTGAAGTTAGTGAGCCAAATGGAGTTGTTCTCCCACAAGAACCACTCGGCTGATCCTTCTTCAATATGCCCTTCACCAACATGCAGTGTTTCCTTGATTGAATTAGCTCTCACACCAATATTTGCGTCTAGAGCCTTTGCATTGAGGGCTATCTGAAAATGGCTGTGGCGCTAAAGTTGCCTGTGAATGTGGAGTTGGTGGCATGTGAAACCCGCATGTGGAGCATTCGTTTGTGTGGGATGCTCTACCAGGTTCATTTCAGTCCTAGGCACTCATAGGGCACCAAGCATAGAGTGTGAAAACTGAGTTTCCTTGAGAGCTGCTTGGAAGCCTGATGGTGTGTGAAGTTAGTGAGCCAAATGGAGTTGTTCTCCCACAAGAACCACTCGGCTGATCCTTCTTCAATATGCCCTTCACCAACATGCAGTGTTTCCTTGATTGAATTAGCTCTCACACCAATATTTGCGTCTAGAGCCTTTGCATTGAGGGCTATCTGAAAACGGCTGTGGCGCTAAAGTTGCCTGTGAATGTGGAGTTGGTGGCATGTGAAACCCGCATGTGGAGCATTCGTTTGTGTGGAATGCTCTCCCAGATTCATTTCAATCCTAGGCACTCAAAGGGCACTAAGCATAGAGTGTGAAAACTGAGTTTCCTTGAGAGCTGCTTGGAAGCCTGATGGTGTGTGAAGTTAGTGAGCCAAATGGAGTTGTTCTCCCACAAGAACCACTCGGCTGATCCTTCTTCAATATGCCCTTCACCAACATGCAGTGTTTCCTTGATTGAATTAGCTCTCACACCAATATTTGCGTCTAGAGCCTTTGCATTGAGGGCTATCTGAAAACGGCTGTGGCGCTGAAGTTGCCTGTGAATGTGGAGTTGGTGGCATGTGAAACCCGCATGTGGAGCATTCGTTTGTGTGGGATGCTGACCAAGCTTCATTTCAGTCCTAGCCACACAAAGGGCACTAAGCATAGAGTGTGAAACCTGAGTTTCCTTGAGAGCTGCTTGGAAGCCTGATGGTGTGTGAAGTTAGTGAGCCAAATGGAGTTGTTCTCCCACAAGAACCACTCGGCTGATCCTTCTTCAATATGCCCTTCACCAACATGCAGTGTTTCCTTGATTGAATTAGCTCTCACACCAATATTTGCGTCTAGAGCCTTTGCATTGAGGGCTATCTGAAAATGGCTGTGGCGCTGAAGTTGCCTGTGAATGTGGAGTTGGTGGCATGTGAAACCCGCATGTGGAGCATTCGTTTGTGTGGGATGCTCTCCCAGGTTCATTTCAATCCTAGGCACTCAAAGGGCACTAAGCATAGAGTGTGAAAACTGAGTTTCCTTGAGAGCTGCTTGGAAGCCTGATGGTGTGTGAAGTTAGTGAGCCAAATGGAGTTGTTCTCCCACAAGAACCACTCGGCTGATCCTTCTTCAATATGCCCTTCACCAACATGCAGTGTTTCCTTGATTGAATTAGCTCTCACACCAATATTTGCGTCTAGAGCCTTTGCATTGAGGGCTATCTGAAAACGGCTGTGGCGCTGAAGTTGCCTGTGAATGTGGAGTTGGTGGCATGTGAAACCCGCATGTGGAGCATTCGTTTGTGTGGGATGCTGACCAAGCTTCATTTCAGTCCTAGGCACACAAAGGGCACTAAGCATAGAGTGTGAAACCTGAGTTTCCTTGAGAGCTGCTTGGAAGCCTGATGGTGTGTGAAGTTAGTGAGCCAAATGGAGTTGTTCTCCCACAAGAACCACTCGGCTGATCCTTCTTCAATATGCCCTTCACCAACATGAAGTGTTTCTTTGATTGAATTAGCTCTCACACCAATATTTGCGTCTAGAGCCTTTGCATTGAGGGCTATCTGAAAACGGCTGTGGCGCTGAAGTTGCCTGTGAATGTGGAGTTGGTGGCATGTGAAACCCGCATGTGCAGCATTCCTTTGTGTGGGATGCTCTACCAGGTTCATTTCAGTCCTAGGCACTCAAAGGGCACTAAGCATAGAGTGTGAAAACTGAGTTTCCTTGAGAGCTGCTTGGAAGCCTGATGGTGTGTGAAGTTAGTGAGCCAAATGGAGTTGTTCTCCCACAAGAACCACTCGGCTGATCCTTCTTCAATATGCCCTTCACCAACATGCAGTGTTTCCTTGATTGAATTAGCTCTCACACCAATATTTGCGTCTAGAGCCTTTGCATTGAGGGCTATCTGAAAACGGCTGTGGCGCTGAAGTTGCCTGTGAATGTGGAGTTGGTGGCATGTGAAACCCGCATGTGGAGCATTCGTTTGTGTGGGATGCTCACCAGCTTCATTTCAGTCCTAGGCACTCAAAGGGCACTAAGCATAGAGTGTGAAACCTGAGTTTCCTTGAGAGCTGCTTGGAAGCCTGATGGTGTGTGAAGTTAGTGAGCCAAATGGAGTTGTTCTCCCACAAGAACCACTCGGCTGATCCTTCTTCAATATGCCCTTCACCAACATGCAGTGTTTCCTTGATTGAATTAGCTCTCACACCAATATTTGCGTCTAGAGCCTTTGCATTGAGGGCTATCTGAAAATGGCTGTGGCGCTAAAGTTGCCTGTGAATGTGGAGTTGGTGGCATGTGAAACCCGCATGTGGAGCATTCGTTTGTGTGGGATGCTCTCCCAGATTCATTTCAATCCTAGGCACTCAAAGGGCACTAAGCATAGAGTGTGAAAACTGAGTTTCCTTGAGAGCTGCTTGGAAGCCTGATGGTGTGTGAAGTTAGTGAGCCAAATGGAGTTGTTCTCCCACAAGAACCACTCGGCTGATCCTTCTTCAATATGCCCTTCACCAGCATGCAGTGTTTCCTTGATTGAATTAGCTCTCACACCAATATTTGCGTCTAGAGCCTTTGCATTGAGGGCTATCTGAAAACGGCTGTGGCGCTGAAGTTGCCTGTGAATGTGGAGTTGGTGGCATGTGAAACCCGCATGTGGAGCATTCGTTTGTGTGGGATGCTGACCAAGCTTCATTTCAGTCCTAGGCACACAAAGGGCACTAAGCATAGAGTGTGAAACCTGAGTTTCCTTGAGAGCTGCTTGGAAGCCTGATGGTGTGTGAAGTTAGTGAGCCAAATGGAGTTGTTCTCCCACAAGAACCACTCGGCTGATCCTTCTTCAATATGCCCTTCACCAACATGAAGTGTTTCTTTGATTGAATTAGCTCTCACACCAATATTTGCGTCTAGAGCCTTTGCATTGAGGGCTATCTGAAAACGGCTGTGGCGCTGAAGTTGCCTGTGAATGTGGAGTTGGTGGCATGTGAAACCCGCATGTGCAGCATTCCTTTGTGTGGGATGCTCTACCAGGTTCATTTCAGTCCTAGGCACTCAAAGTGCACTAAGCATAGAGTGTGAAAACTGAGTTTCCTTGAGAGCTGCTTGGAAGCCTGATGGTGTGTGAAGTTAGTGAGCCAAATGGAGTTGTTCTCCCACAAGAACCACTCGGCTGATCCTTCTTCAATATGCCCTTCACCAACATGCAGTGTTTCCTTGATTGAATTAGCTCTCACACCAATATTTGCGTCTAGAGCCTTTGCATTGAGGGCTATCTGAAAACGGCTGTGGCGCTGAAGTTGCCTGTGAATGTGGAGTTGGTGGCATGTGAAACCCGCATGTGGAGCATTCGTTTGTGTGGGATGCTCACCAGCTTCATTTCAGTCCTAGGCACTCAAAGGGCACTAAGCATAGAGTGTGAAACCTGAGTTTCCTTGAGAGCTGCTTGGAAGCCTGATGGTGTGTGAAGTTAGTGAGCCAAATGGAGTTGTTCTCCCACAAGAACCACTCGGCTGATCCTTCTTCAATATGCCCTTCACCAACATGCAGTGTTTCCTTGATTGAATTAGCTCTCACACCAATATTTGCGTCTAGAGCCTTTGCATTGAGGGCTATCTGAAAATGGCTGTGGCGCTAAAGTTGCCTGTGAATGTGGAGTTGGTGGCATGTGAAACCCGCATGTGGAGCATTCGTTTGTGTGGGATGCTCTACCAGGTTCATTCCTAGATAATGCACTCAAAGGGCACTAAGCATAGAGTGTGAAAACTGAGTTTCCTTGAGAGCTGCTTGGAAGCCTGATGGTGTGTGAAGTTAGTGAGCCAAATGGAGTTGTTCTCCCACAAGAACCACTCGGCTGATCCTTCTTCAATATGCCCTTCACCAACATGCAGTGTTTCCTTGATTGAATTAGCTCTCACACCAATATTTGCGTCTAGAGCCTTTGCATTGAGGGCTATCTGAAAACGGCTGTGGCGCTAAAGTTGCCTGTGAATGTGGAGTTGGTGGCATGTGAAACCCGCATGTGGAGCATTCGTTTGTGTGGGATGCTCTCCCAGATTCATTTCAATCCTAGGCACTCAAAGGGCACTAAGCATAGAGTGTGAAAACTGAGTTTCCTTGAGAGCTGCTTGGAAGCCTGATGGTGTGTGAAGTTAGTGAGCCAAATGGAGTTGTTCTCCCACAAGAACCACTCGGCTGATCCTTCTTCAATATGCCCTTCACCAACATGCAGTGTTTCCTTGATTGAATTAGCTCTCACACCAATATTTGCGTCTAGAGCCTTTGCATTGAGGGCTATCTGAAAACGGCTGTGGCGCTGAAGTTGCCTGTGAATGTGGAGTTGGTGGCATGTGAAACCCGCATGTGGAGCATTCGTTTGTGTGGGATGCTGACCAAGCTTCATTTCAGTCCTAGGCACACAAAGGGCACTAAGCATAGAGTGTGAAACCTGAGTTTCCTTGAGAGCTGCTTGGAAGCCTGATGGTGTGTGAAGTTAGTGAGCCAAATGGAGTTGTTCTCCCACAAGAACCACTCGGCTGATCCTTCTTCAATATGCCCTTCACCAACATGCAGTGTTTCCTTGATTGAATTAGCTCTCACACCAATATTTGCGTCTAGAGCCTTTGCATTGAGGGCTATCTGAAAATGGCTGTGGCGCTGAAGTTGCCTGTGAATGTGGAGTTGGTGGCATGTGAAACCCGCATGTGGAGCATTCGTTTGTGTGGGATGCTCTCCCAGGTTCATTTCAATCCTAGGCACTCAAAGGGCACTAAGCATAGAGTGTGAAAACTGAGTTTCCTTGAGAGCTGCTTGGAAGCCTGATGGTGTGTGAAGTTAGTGAGCCAAATGGAGTTGTTCTCCCACAAGAACCACTCGGCTGATCCTTCTTCAATATGCCCTTCACCAGCATGCAGTGTTTCCTTGATTGAATTAGCTCTCACACCAATATTTGCGTCTAGAGCCTTTGCATTGAGGGCTATCTGAAAACGGCTGTGGCGCTGAAGTTGCCTGTGAATGTGGAGTTGGTGGCATGTGAAACCCGCATGTGGAGCATTCGTTTGTGTGGGATGCTGACCAAGCTTCATTTCAGTCCTAGGCACACAAAGGGCACTAAGCATAGAGTGTGAAACCTGAGTTTCCTTGAGAGCTGCTTGGAAGCCTGATGGTGTGTGAAGTTAGTGAGCCAAATGGAGTTGTTCTCCCACAAGAACCACTCGGCTGATCCTTCTTCAATATGCCCTTCACCAACATGAAGTGTTTCTTTGATTGAATTAGCTCTCACACCAATATTTGCATCTAGAGCCTTTGCATTGAGGGCTATCTGAAAACGGCTGTGGCGCTGAAGTTGCCTGTGAATGTGGAGTTGGTGGCATGTGAAACCCGCATGTGCAGCATTCCTTTGTGTGGGATGCTCTACCAGGTTCATTTCAGTCCTAGGCACTCAAAGGGCACTAAGCATAGAGTGTGAAAACTGAGTTTCCTTGAGAGCTGCTTGGAAGCCTGATGGTGTGTGAAGTTAGTGAGCCAAATGGAGTTGTTCTCCCACAAGAACCACTCGGCTGATCCTTCTTCAATATGCCCTTCACCAACATGCAGTGTTTCCTTGATTGAATTAGCTCTCACACCAATATTTGCGTCTAGAGCCTTTGCATTGAGGGCTATCTGAAAACGGCTGTGGCGCTGAAGTTGCCTGTGAATGTGGAGTTGGTGGCATGTGAAACCCGCATGTGCAACATTCGTTTGTGTGGGATGCTCTACCAGGTTCATTTCAGTCCTAGGCACTCAAAGGGCACTAAGCATAGAGTGTGAAACCTGAGTTTCCTTGAGAGCTGCTTGGAAGCCTGATGGTGTGTGAAGTTAGTGAGCCAAATGGAGTTGTTCTCCCACAAGAACCACTCGGCTGATCCTTCTTCAATATGCCCTTCACCAACATGCAGTGTTTCCTTGATTGAATTAGCTCTCACACCAATATTTGCGTCTAGAGCCTTTGCATTGAGGGCTATCTGAAAATGGCTGTGTCGCTAAAGTTGCCTGTGAAAGTGGAGTTGGTGGCATGTGAAACCCGCATGTGGAGCATTCGTTTGTGTGGGATGCTCTACCAGGTTCATTCCTAGATAATGCACTCAAAGGGCACTAAGCATAGAGTGTGAAAACTGAGTTTCCTTGAGAGCTGCTTGGAAGCCTGATGGTGTGTGAAGTTAGTGAGCCAAATGGAGTTGTTCTCCCACAAGAACCACTCGGCTGATCCTTCTTCAATATGCCCTTCACCAGCATGCAGTGTTTCCTTGATTGAATTAGCTCTCACACCAATATTTGCGTCTAGAGCCTTTGCATTGAGGGCTATCTGAAAACGGCTGTGGCGCTGAAGTTGCCTGTGAATGTGGAGTTGGTGGCATGTGAAACCCGCATGTGGAGCATTCGTTTGTGTGGGATGCTGACCAAGCTTCATTTCAGTCCTAGGCACACAAAGGGCACTAAGCATAGAGTGTGAAACCTGAGTTTCCTTGAGAGCTGCTTGGAAGCCTGATGGTGTGTGAAGTTAGTGAGCCAAATGGAGTTGTTCTCCCACAAGAACCACTCCCCTGATCCTTCTTCAATATGCCCTTCACCAACATGAAGTGTTTCTTTGATTGAATTAGCTCTCACACCAATATTTGCGTCTAGAGCCTTTGCATTGAGGGCTATCTGAAAACGGCTGTGGCGCTGAAGTTGCCTGTGAATGTGGAGTTGGTGGCATGTGAAACCCGCATGTGCAGCATTCGTTTGTGTGGGATGCTCTACCAGGTTCATTTCAGTCCTAGGCACTCAAAGGGCACTAAGCATAGAGTGTGAAAACTGAGTTTCCTTGAGAGCTGCTTGGAAGCCTGATGGTGTGTGAAGTTAGTGAGCCAAATGGAGTTGTTCTCCCACAAGAACCACTCGGCTGATCCTTCTTCAATATGCCCTTCACCAGCATGCAGTGTTTCCTTGATTGAATTAGCTCTCACACCAATATTTGTGTCTAGAGCCTTTGCATTGAGGGCTATCTGAAAACGGCTGTGGCGCTGAAGTTGCCTGTGAATGTGGAGTTGGTGGCATGTGAAACCCGCATGTGGAGCATTCGTTTGTGTGGGATGCTCACCAGCTTCATTTCAGTCCTAGGCACTCAAAGGGCACTAAGCATAGAGTGTGAAACCTGAGTTTCCTTGAGAGCTGCTTGGAAGCCTGATGGTGTGTGAAGTTAGTGAGCCAAATGGAGTTGTTCTCCCACAAGAACCACTCGGCTGATCCTTCTTCAATATGCCCTTCACCAACATGCAGTGTTTCCTTGATTGAATTAGCTCTCACACCAATATTTGTGTTTAGAGCCTTTGCATTGAGGGCTATCTGAAAATGGCTGTGGCGCTAAAGTTGCCTGTGAATGTGGAGTTGGTGGCATGTGAAACCCGCATGTCGAGCATTCGTTTGTGTGGGATGCTCTACCAGGTTCATTCCTAGATAATGCACTCAAAGGGCACTAAGCATAGAGTGTGAAAACTGAGTTTCCTTGAGAGCTGCTTGGAAGCCTGATGGTGTGTGAAGTTAGTGAGCCAAATGGAGTTGTTCTCCCGCAAGAACCACTCGGCTGATCCTTCTTCAATATGCCCTTCACCAACATGCAGTGTTTCCTTGATTGAATTAGCTCTCACACCAATATTTGCGTCTACAGCCTTTGCATTGAGGGCTATCTGAAAACGGCTGTGGCGCTGAAGTTGCCTGTGAATGTGGAGTTGGTGGCATGTGAAACCCGCATGTGGAGCATTCGTTTGTGTGGGATGCTGACCAAGCTTCATTTCAGTCCTAGGCACACAAAAGGCACTAAGCATAGAGTGTGAAAACTGAGTTTCCTTGAGAGCTGCTTGGAAGCCTGATGGTGTGTGAAGTTAGTGAGCCAAATGGAGTTGTTCTCCCACAAGAACCACTCGGCTGATCCTTCTTCAATATGCCCTTCACCAACATGCAGTGTTTCCTTGATTGAATTAGCTCTCACACCAATATTTGCGTCTAGAGCCTTTGCATTGAGGGCTATCTGAAAACGGCTGTGGCGCTGAAGTTGCCTGTGAATGTGGAGTTGGTGGCATGTGAAACCCGCATGTGGAGCATTCATTTGTGTGGGATGTTCTACCAGGTTCATTCCTAGATAATGCACTCAAAGGGCACTAAGCATAGCGTGTGAAAACTGAGTTTCCTTGAGAGCTGCTTGGAAGCCTGATGGTGTGTGAAGTTAGTGAGCCAAATGGAGTTGTTCTCCCACAAGAACCACTCGGCTGATCCTTCTTCAATATGCCCTTCACCAACATGAAGTGTTTCTTTGACTGAATTAGCTCTCAACCAATATTTGCGTCTAGAGCCTTTGCATTGAGGGCTATCTGAAAACGGCTGTGGCGCTGAAGTTGCCTGTGAATGTGGAGTTGGTGGCATGTGAAACCCGCATGTGGAGCATTCGTTTGTGTGGGATGCTCACCAACCTTCATTTCAGTCCTAGGCACTCAAAGGGCACTAAGCATAGAGTGTGAAACCTGAGTTTCCTTGAGAGCTGCTTGGAAGCCTGATGGTGTGTGAAGTTAGTGAGCCAAATGGAGTTGTTCTCCCACAAGAACCACTCGGCTGATCCTTCTTCAATATGCCCTTCACCAACATGCAGTGTTTCCTTGATTGAATTAGCTCTCACACCAATATTTGCGTCTAGAGCCTTTGCATTGAGGGCTATCTGAAAACGGCTGTGGCGCTGAAGTTGCCTGTGAATGTAGAGTTGGTGGCATGTGAAACCCGCATGTGGAGCATTCGTTTGTGTGGGATGCTCACCAAGCTTCATTTCAGTCCTAGGCACACAAAGGGCCCTAAGCATATAGTGTGACAACTGAGTTTCCTTGAGAGCTGCTTGGAAGCCTGATGGTGTGTGAAGTTAGTGAGCCAAATGGAGTTGTTCTCCCACAAGAACCACTCGGCTGATCCTTCTTCAATATGCCCTTCACCAATATTAAGTGTTTCTTTGATTGAATTAGCTCTCACACCAATATTTGCGTCTAGAGCCTTTCCATTGAGGGCTATCTGAAAACGGCTGTGGCGCTGAAGTTGCCTGTGAATGTGGAGTTGGTGGCATGTGAAACCCGCATGTGGAGCATTCGTTTGTGTGGGATGCTCTGCCAGGTTCATTTCAGTCCTAGCCATGCAAAGGGCACTAAGCATAGAGTGTGAAAACTGAGTTTCCTTGAGAGCTGCTTGGAAGCCTGATGGTGTGTGAAGTTAGTGAGCCAAATGGAGTTGTTCTCCCACAAGAACCACTCGGCTGATCCTTCTTCAATATGCCCTTCACCAACATGCAGTGTTTCCTTGATTGAATTAGCTCTCACACCAATATTTGCGTCTAGAGCCTTTGCATTGAGGGCTATCTGAAAACGGCTGTGGCGCTGAAGTTGCCTGTGAATGTGGAGTTGGTGGCATGTGAAACCCGCATGTGGAGCATTCGTTTGTGTGGGATGCTCTACCAGGTTCATTCATAGATAATGCACTCAAAGGGCACTAAGCATAGAGTGTGAAACCTGAGTTTCCTTGAGAGCTGCTTGGAAGCCTGATGGTGTGTGAAGTTAGTGAGCCAAATGGAGTTGTTCTCCCACAAGAACCACTCGGCTGATCCTTCTTCAATATGCCCTTCACCAACATGCAGTGTTTCCTTGATTGAATTAGCTCTCACACCAATATTTGCGTCTAGAGCCTTTGCATTGAGGGCTATCTGAAAACGGCTGTGGCGCTGAAGTTGCCTGTGAATGTGGAGTTGGTGGCATGTGAAACCCGCATGTGGAGCATTCGTTTGTGTGGGATGCTCACCAAGCTTCATTTCAGTCCTAGGCACACAAAGAGCACTAAGCATAGAGTGTGAAAACTGAGTTTCCTTGAGAGCTGCTTGGAAGCCTGATGGTGTGTGAAGTTAGTGAGCCAAATGGAGTTGTTCTCCCACAAGAACCACTCGGCTGATCCTTCTTCAATATGCCCTTCACCAACATGCAGTGTTTCCTTGATTGAATTAGCTCTCACACCAATATTTGCGTCTAGAGCCTTTGCATTGAGGGCTATCTGAAAACGGCTGTGGCGCTGAAGTTGCCTGTGAATGTGGAGTTGGTGGCATGTGAAACCCGCATGTGGAGCATTCGTTTGTGTGGGATGCTGACCAAGCTTCATTTCAGTCCTAGGCACACAAAGAGCACTAAGCATAGAGTGTGAAAACTGAGTTTCCTTGAGAGCTGCTTGGAAGCCTGATGGTGTGTGAAGTTAGTGAGCCAAATGGAGTTGTTCTCCCACAAGAACCACTCGGCTGATCCTTCTTCAATATGCCCTTCACCAACATGCAGTGTTTCCTTGATTGAATTAGCTCTCACACCAATATTTGCGTCTAGAGCCTTTGCATTGAGGGCTATCTGAAAACGGCTGTGGCGCTAAAGTTGCCTGTGAATGTGGAGTTGGTGGCATGTGAAACCCGCATGTGGAGCATTCGTTTGTGTGGGATGCTCACCAGCTTCATTTCAGTCCTAGGCACTCAAAGGGCACTAAGCATAGAGTGTGAAACCTGAGTTTCCTTGAGAGCTGCTTGGAAGCCTGATGGTGTGTGAAGTTAGTGAGCCAAATGGAGTTGTTCTCCCACAAGAACCACTCGGCTGATCCTTCTTCAATATGCCCTTCACCAACATGCAGTGTTTCCTTGATTGAATTAGCTCTCACACCAATATTTGCGTCTAGAGCCTTTGCATTGAGGGCTATCTGAAAATGGCTGTGGCGCTAAAGTTGCCTGTGAATGTGGAGTTGGTGGCATGTGAAACCCGCATGTGGAGCATTCGTTTGTGTGGGATGCTCTACCAGGTTCATTCCTAGATAATGCACTCAAAGGGCACTAAGCATAGAGTGTGAAAACTGAGTTTCCTTGAGAGCTGCTTGGAAGCCTGATGGTGTGTGAAGTTAGTGAGCCAAATGGAGTTGTTCTCCCACAAGAACCACTCGGCTGATCCTTCTTCAATATGCCCTTCACCAGCATGCAGTGTTTCCTTGATTGAATTAGCTCTCACACCAATATTTGCGTCTAGAGCCTTTGCATTGAGGGCTATCTGAAAACGGCTGTGGCGCTGAAGTTGCCTGTGAATGTGGAGTTGGTGGCATGTGAAACCCGCATGTGGAGCATTCGTTTGTGTGGGATGCTCAAAAAGCTTCATTTCAGTCCTAGGCACACAAAGGGCACTAAGCATAGAGTGTGAAACCTGAGTTTCCTTGAGCTGCTTGGAAGCCTGATGGTGTGTGAAGTTAGTGAGCCAAATGGAGTTGTTCTCCCACAAGAACCACTCCCCTGATCCTTCTTCAATATGCCCTTCACCAACATGCAGTGTTTCTTTGATTGAATTAGCTCTCACACCAATATTTGCTTCTAGAGCCTTTGCATTGAGGGCTATCTGAAAACGGCTGTGGCGCTGAAGTTGCCTGTGAATGTGGAGTTGGTGGCATGTGAAACCCGCATGTGGAGCATTCGTTTGTGTGGGATGCTCTACCAGGTTCATTTCAGTCCTAGGCACTCAAAGGGCACTAAGCATAGAGTGTGAAAACTGAGTTTCCTTGAGAGCTGCTTGGAAGCCTGAGGGTGTGTGAAGTTAGTGAGCCAAATGGAGTTGTTCTCCCACAAGAACCACTCGGCTGATCCTTCTTCAATATGCCCTTCACCAACATGCAGTGTTTCCTTGATTGAATTAGCTCTCACACCAATATTTGCGTCTAGAGCCTTTGCATTGAGGGCTATCTGAAAACGGCTGTGGCGCTGAAGTTGCCTGTGAATGTGGAGTTGGTGGCATGTGAAACCCGCATGTGGAGCATTCGTTTGTGTGGGATGCTCACCAGGTTCATTTCAGTCCTAGGCACTCAAAGGGCACTAAGCATAGAGTGTGAAACCTGAGTTTCCTTGAGAGCTGCTTGGAAGCCTGATGGTGTGTGAAGTTAGTGAGCCAAATGGAGTTGTTCTCCCACAAGAACCACTCGGCTGATCCTTCTTCAATATGCCCTTCACCAACATGCAGTGTTTCCTTGATTGAATTAGCTCTCACACCAATATTTGTGTCTAGAGCCTTTGCATTGAGGGCTATCTGAAAATGGCTGTGGCGCTAAAGTTGCCTGTGAATGTGGAGTTGGTGGCATGTGAAACCCGCATGTCGAGCATTCGTTTGTGTGGGATGCTCTACCAGGTTCATTCCTAGATAATGCACTCAAAGGGCACTAAGCATAGAGTGTGAAAACTGAGTTTCCTTGAGAGCTGCTTGGAAGCCTGATGGTGTGTGAAGTTAGTGAGCCAAATGGAGTTGTTCTCCCACAAGAACCACTCGGCTGATCCTTCTTCAATATGCCCTTCACCAGCATGCAGTGTTTCCTTGATTGAATTAGCTCTCACACCAATATTTGCGTCTAGAGCCTTTGCATTGAGGGCTATCTGAAAATGGCTGTGGCGCTGAAGTTGCCTGTGAATGTGGAGTTGGTGGCATGTGAAACCCGCATGTGGAGCATTCGTTTGTGTGGGATGCTCTACCAGGTTCATTCCTAGATAATGCACTCAAAGGGCACTAAGCATAGAGTGTGAAAACTGAGTTTCCTTGAGAGCTGCTTGGAAGCCTGATGGTGTGTGAAGTTAGTGAGCCAAATGGAGTTGTTCTCCCACAAGAACCACTCGGCTGATCCTTCTTCAATATGCCCTTCACCAGCATGCAGTGTTTCCTTGATTGAATTAGCTCTCACACCAATATTTGCGTCTAGAGCCTTTGCATTGAGGGCTATCTGAAAACGGCTGTGGCGCTGAAGTTGCCTGTGAATGTGGAGTTGGTGGCATGTGAAACCCGCATGTGGAGCATTCGTTTGTGTGGGATGCTCAAAAAGCTTCAATTCAGTCCTAGGCACACAAAGGGCACTAAGCATAGAGTGTGAAAACTGAGTTTCCTTGAGCTGCTTGGAAGCCTGATGGTGTGTGAAGTTAGTGAGCCAAATGGAGTTGTTCTCCCACAAGAACCACTCCCCTGATCCTTCTTCAATATGCCCTTCACCAACATGAAGTGATTCTTTGATTGAATTAGCTCTCACACCAATATTTGCGTCTAGAGCCTTTGCATTGAGGGCTATCTGAAAACGGCTGTGGCGCTGAAGTTGCCTGTGAATGTGGAGTTGGTGGCATGTGAAACCCGCATGTGGAGCATTCGTTTGTGTGGGATGCTCTACCAGGTTCATTTCAGTCCTAGGCACTCAAAGGGCACTAAGCATAGAGTGTGAAAACTGAGTTTCCTTGAGAGCTGCTTGGAAGCCTGAGGGTGTGTGAAGTTAGTGAGCCAAATGGAGTTGTTCTCCCACAAGAACCACTCGGCTGATCCTTCTTCAATATGCCCTTCACCAACATGCAGTGTTTCCTTGATTGAATTAGCTCTCACACCAATATTTGCGTCTAGAGCCTTTGCATTGAGGGCTATCTGAAAACGGCTGTGGCGCTGAAGTTGCCTGTGAATGTGGAGTTGGTGGCATGTGAAACCCGCATGTGGAGCATTCGTTTGTGTGGGATGCTCACCAGCTTCATTTCAGTCCTAGGCACTCAAAGGGCACTAACCATAGAGTGTGAAACCTGAGTTTCCTTGAGAGCTGCTTGGAAGCCTGATGGTGTGTGAAGTTAGTGAGCCAAATGGAGTTGTTCTCCCACAAGAACCACTCGGCTGATCCTTCTTCAATATGCCCTTCACCAACATGCAGTGTTTCCTTGATTGAATTAGCTCTCACACCAATATTTGTGTCTAGAGCCTTTGCATTGAGGGCTATCTGAAAATGGCTGTGGCGCTAAAGTTGCCTGTGAATGTGGAGTTGGTGGCATGTGAAACCCGCATGTCGAGCATTCGTTTGTGTGGGATGCTCTACCAGGTTCATTCCTAGATAATGCACTCAAAGGGCACTAAGCATAGAGTGTGAAAACTGAGTTTCCTTGAGAGCTGCTTGGAAGCCTGATGGTGTGTGAAGTTAGTGAGCCAAATGGAGTTGTTCTCCCACAAGAACCACTCGGCTGATCCTTCTTCAATATGCCCTTCACCAGCATGCAGTGTTTCCTTGATTGAATTAGCTCTCACACCAATATTTGCGTCTAGAGCCTTTGCATTGAGGGCTATCTGAAAACGGCTGTGGCGCTGAAGTTGCCTGTGAATGTGGAGTTGGTGGCATGTGAAACCCGCATGTGGAGCATTCGTTTGTGTGGGATGCTCTACCAGGTTCATTTCAGTCCTAGGCACTCAAAGGGCACTAAGCATAGAGTGTGAAAACTGAGTTTCCTTGAGAGCTGCTTGGAAGCCTGAGGGTGTGTGAAGTTAGTGAGCCAAATGGAGTTGTTCTCCCACAAGAACCACTCGGCTGATCCTTCTTCAATATGCCCTTCACCAACATGCAGTGTTTCCTTGATTGAATTAGCTCTCACACCAATATTTGCGTCTAGAGCCTTTGCATTGAGGGCTATCTGAAAACGGCTGTGGCGCTGAAGTTGCCTGTGAATGTGGAGTTGGTGGCATGTGAAACCCGCATGTGGAGCATTCGTTTGTGTGGGATGCTCACCAGGTTCATTTCAGTCCTAGGCACTCAAAGGGCACTAAGCATAGAGTGTGAAACCTGAGTTTCCTTGAGAGCTGCTTGGAAGCCTGATGGTGTGTGAAGTTAGTGAGCCAAATGGAGTTGTTCTCCCACAAGAACCACTCGGCTGATCCTTCTTCAATATGCCCTTCACCAACATGCAGTGTTTCCTTGATTGAATTAGCTCTCACACCAATATTTGTGTCTAGAGCCTTTGCATTGAGGGCTATCTGAAAATGGCTGTGGCGCTAAAGTTGCCTGTGAATGTGGAGTTGGTGGCATGTGAAACCCGCATGTCGAGCATTCGTTTGTGTGGGATGCTCTACCAGGTTCATTCCTAGATAATGCACTCAAAGGGCACTAAGCATAGAGTGTGAAAACTGAGTTTCCTTGAGAGCTGCTTGGAAGCCTGATGGTGTGTGAAGTTAGTGAGCCAAATGGAGTTGTTCTCCCACAAGAACCACTCGGCTGATCCTTCTTCAATATGCCCTTCACCAGCATGCAGTGTTTCCTTGATTGAATTAGCTCTCACACCAATATTTGCGTCTAGAGCCTTTGCATTGAGGGCTATCTGAAAATGGCTGTGGCGCTGAAGTTGCCTGTGAATGTGGAGTTGGTGGCATGTGAAACCCGCATGTGGAGCATTCGTTTGTGTGGGATGCTCTACCAGGTTCATTCCTAGATAATGCACTCAAAGGGCACTAAGCATAGAGTGTGAAAACTGAGTTTCCTTGAGAGCTGCTTGGAAGCCTGATGGTGTGTGAAGTTAGTGAGCCAAATGGAGTTGTTCTCCCACAAGAACCACTCGGCTGATCCTTCTTCAATATGCCCTTCACCAGCATGCAGTGTTTCCTTGATTGAATTAGCTCTCACACCAATATTTGCGTCTAGAGCCTTTGCATTGAGGGCTATCTGAAAACGGCTGTGGCGCTGAAGTTGCCTGTGAATGTGGAGTTGGTGGCATGTGAAACCCGCATGTGGAGCATTCGTTTGTGTGGGATGCTCAAAAAGCTTCAATTCAGTCCTAGGCACACAAAGGGCACTAAGCATAGAGTGTGAAAACTGAGTTTCCTTGAGCTGCTTGGAAGCCTGATGGTGTGTGAAGTTAGTGAGCCAAATGGAGTTGTTCTCCCACAAGAACCACTCCCCTGATCCTTCTTCAATATGCCCTTCACCAACATGAAGTGTTTCTTTGATTGAATTAGCTCTCACACCAATATTTGCGTCTAGAGCCTTTGCATTGAGGGCTATCTGAAAACGGCTGTGGCGCTGAAGTTGCCTGTGAATGTGGAGTTGGTGGCATGTGAAACCCGCATGTGGAGCATTCGTTTGTGTGGGATGCTCTACCAGGTTCATTTCAGTCCTAGGCACTCAAAGGGCACTAAGCATAGAGTGTGAAAACTGAGTTTCCTTGAGAGCTGCTTGGAAGCCTGAGGGTGTGTGAAGTTAGTGAGCCAAATGGAGTTGTTCTCCCACAAGAACCACTCGGCTGATCCTTCTTCAATATGCCCTTCACCAACATGCAGTGTTTCCTTGATTGAATTAGCTCTCACACCAATATTTGCGTCTAGAGCCTTTGCATTGAGGGCTATCTGAAAACGGCTGTGGCGCTGAAGTTGCCTGTGAATGTGGAGTTGGTGGCATGTGAAACCCGCATGTGGAGCATTCGTTTCTGTGGGATGCTCACCAGCTTCATTTCAGTCCTAGGCACTCAAAGGGCACTAACCATAGAGTGTGAAACCTGAGTTTCCTTGAGAGCTGCTTGGAAGCCTGATGGTGTGTGAAGTTAGTGAGCCAAATGGAGTTGTTCTCCCACAAGAACCACTCGGCTGATCCTTCTTCAATATGCCCTTCACCAACATGCAGTGTTTCCTTGATTGAATTAGCTCTCACACCAATATTTGTGTCTAGAGCCTTTGCATTGAGGGCTATCTGAAAATGGCTGTGGCGCTAAAGTTGCCTGTGAATGTGGAGTTGGTGGCATGTGAAACCCGCATGTCGAGCATTCGTTTGTGTGGGATGCTCTACCAGGTTCATTCCTAGATAATGCACTCAAAGGGCACTAAGCATAGAGTGTGAAAACTGAGTTTCCTTGAGAGCTGCTTGGAAGCCTGATGGTGTGTGAAGTTAGTGAGCCAAATGGAGTTGTTCTCCCACAAGAACCACTCGGCTGATCCTTCTTCAATATGCCCTTCACCAGCATGCAGTGTTTCCTTGATTGAATTAGCTCTCACACCAATATTTGCGTCTAGAGCCTTTGCATTGAGGGCTATCTGAAAATGGCTGTGGCGCTGAAGTTGCCTGTGAATGTGGAGTTGGTGGCATGTGAAACCCGCATGTGGAGCATTCGTTTGTGTGGGATTCTGACCAAGCTTCATTTCAGTCCTAGGCACACAAAGGGCACTAAGCATAGAGTGTGAAAACTGAGTTTCCTTGAGAGCTGCTTGGAAGCCTGATGGTGTGTGAAGTTAGTGAGCCAAATGGAGTTGTTCTCCCACAAGAACCACTCCCTGATCCTTCTTCAATATGCCCTTCACCAACATGAAGTGTTTCTTTGATTGAATTAGCTCTCACACCAATATTTGCGTCTAGAGCCTTTGCATTGAGGGCTATCTGAAAACGGCTGTGGCGCTGAAGTTGCATGTGAATGTGGATTTGGTGGCATGTGAAACCCGCATGTGCAGCATTCGTTTGTGTGGGATGCTCTACCAGGTTCATTTCAGTCCTAGGCACTCAAAGGGCACTAAGCATAGAGTGTGAAAACTGAGTTTTCTTGAGAGCTGCTTTGAAGCCTGAGGGTGTGTGAAGTTAGTGAGCCAAATGGAGTTGTTCTCCCACAAGAACCACTCGGCTGATCCTTCTTCAATATGCCCTTCACCAACATGCAGTGTTTCCTTGATTGAATTAGCTCTCACACCAATATTTGCGTCTAGAGCCTTTGCATTGAGGGCTATCTGAAAACGGCTGTGGCGCTGAAGTTGCCTGTGAATGTGGAGTTGGTGGCATGTGAAACCCGCATGTAGAGCATTCGTTTGTGTGGGATGCTCACCAGCTTCATTTCAGTCCTAGGCACTCAAAGGGCACTAAGCATAGAGTGTGAAACCTGAGTTTCCTTGAGAGCTGCTTGGAAGCCTGATGGTGTGTGAAGTTAGTGAGCCAAATGGAGTTGTTCTCCCACAAGAACCACTCGGCTGATCCTTCTTCAATATGCCCTTCACCAACATGCAGTGTTTCCTTGATTGAATTAGCTCTCACACCAATATTTGCGTCTAGAGCCTTTGCATTGAGGGCTATCTGAAAACGGCTGTGGCGCTGAAGTTGCCTGTGAATGTGGAGTTGGTGGCATGTGAAACCCGCATGTGCAGCATTCGTTTATGTGGGATGCTCTCCAAGCTTAATTTCAGTCCTAGGCACTCATAGGGCACTAAGCATAGAGTGTGAAACCTGAGTTTCCTTGAGAGCTGCTTGGAAGCCTGATGGTGTGTGAAGTTAGTGAGCCAAATGGAGTTGTTCTCCCACAAGAACCACTCGGCTGATCCTTCTTCAATATGCCCTTCACCAACATGCAGTGTTTCTTTGATTGAATTAGCTCTCACACCAATATTTGCGTCTAGAGCCTTTGCATTGAGGGCTATCTGAAAACGGCTGTGGCGCTGAAGTTGCCTGTGAATGTGGAGTTGGTGGCATGTGAAACCCGCATGTGGAGCATTCGTTTGTGTGGGATGCTCTACCAGGTTCATTTCAGTCCTAGGCACTCAAAGGGCACTAAGCATAGAGTGTGAAAACTGAGTTTCCTTGAGAGCTGCTTGGAAGCCTGATGGTGTGTGAAGTTAGTGAGCCAAATGGAGTTGTTCTCCCACAAGAACCACTCGGCTGATCCTTCTTCAATATGCCCTTCACCAGCATGCAGTATTTCCTTGATTGAATTAGCTCTCACACCAATATTTGCGTCTAGAGCCTTTGCATTGAGGGCTATCTGAAAATGGCTGTGGCGCTGAAGTTGCCTGTGAATGTGGAGTTGGTGGCATGTGAAACCCGCATGTGGAGCATTCGTTTGTGTGGGATGCTCTACCAGGTTCATTCCTAGATAATGCACTCAAAGGGCACTAAGCATAGAGTGTGAAAACTGAGTTTCCTTGAGAGCTCCTTGGAAGCCTGATGGTGTGTGAAGTTAGTGAGCCAAATGGAGTTGTTCTCCCACAAGAACCACTCGGCTGATCCTTCTTCAATATGCCCTTCACCAGCATGCAGTGTTTCCTTGATTGAATTAGCTCTCACACCAATATTTGCGTCTAGAGCCTTTGCATTGAGGGCTATCTGAAAACGGCTGTGGCGCTGAAGTTGCCTGTGAATGTGGAGTTGGTGGCATGTGAAACCCGCATGTGGAGCATTCGTTTGTGTGGGATGCTCAAAAAGCTTCAATTCAGTCCTAGGCACACAAAGGGCACTAAGCATAGAGTGTGAAAACTGAGTTTCCTTGAGCTGCTTGGAAGCCTGATGGTGTGTGAAGTTAGTGAGCCAAATGGAGTTGTTCTCCCACAAGAACCACTCCCCTGATCCTTCTTCAATATGCCCTTCACCAACATGAAGTGATTCTTTGATTGAATTAGCTCTCACACCAATATTTGCGTCTAGAGCCTTTGCATTGAGGGCTATCTGAAAACGGCTGTGGCGCTGAAGTTGCCTGTGAATGTGGAGTTGGTGGCATGTGAAACCCGCATGTGGAGCATTCGTTTGTGTGGGATGCTCTACCAGGTTCATTTCAGTCCTAGGCACTCAAAGGGCACTAAGCATAGAGTGTGAAAACTGAGTTTCCTTGAGAGCTGCTTGGAAGCCTGAGGGTGTGTGAAGTTAGTGAGCCAAATGGAGTTGTTCTCCCACAAGAACCACTCGGCTGATCCTTCTTCAATATGCCCTTCACCAACATGCAGTGTTTCCTTGATTGAATTAGCTCTCACACCAATATTTGCGTCTAGAGCCTTTGCATTGAGGGCTATCTGAAAACGGCTGTGGCGCTGAAGTTGCCTGTGAATGTGGAGTTGGTGGCATGTGAAACCCGCATGTGGAGCATTCGTTTGTGTGGGATGCTCACCAGCTTCATTTCAGTCCTAGGCACTCAAAGGGCACTAAGCATAGAGTGTGAAACCTGAGTTTCCTTGAGAGCTGCTTGGAAGCCTGATGGTGTGTGAAGTTAGTGAGCCAAATGGAGTTGTTCTCCCACAAGAACCACTCGGCTGATCCTTCTTCAATATGCCCTTCACCAACATGCAGTGTTTCCTTGATTGAATTAGCTCTCACACCAATATTTGTGTCTAGAGCCTTTGCATTGAGGGCTATCTGAAAATGGCTGTGGCGCTAAAGTTGCCTGTGAATGTGGAGTTGGTGGCATGTGAAACCCGCATGTCGAGCATTCGTTTGTGTGGGATGCTCTACCAGGTTCATTCCTAGATAATGCACTCAAAGGGCACTAAGCATAGAGTGTGAAAACTGAGTTTCCTTGAGAGCTGCTTGGAAGCCTGATGGTGTGTGAAGTTAGTGAGCCAAATGGAGTTGTTCTCCCACAAGAACCACTCGGCTGATCCTTCTTCAATATGCCCTTCACCAGCATGCAGTGTTTCCTTGATTGAATTAGCTCTCACACCAATATTTGCGTCTAGAGCCTTTGCATTGAGGGCTATCTGAAAACGGCTGTGGCGCTGAAGTTGCCTGTGAATGTGGAGTTGGTGGCATGTGAAACCCGCATGTGGAGCATTCGTTTGTGTGGGATGCTCTACCAGGTTCATTTCAGTCCTAGGCACTCAAAGGGCACTAAGCATAGAGTGTGAAAACTGAGTTTCCTTGAGAGCTGCTTGGAAGCCTGAGGGTGTGTGAAGTTAGTGAGCCAAATGGAGTTGTTCTCCCACAAGAACCACTCGGCTGATCCTTCTTCAATATGCCCTTCACCAACATGCAGTGTTTCCTTGATTGAATTAGCTCTCACACCAATATTTGCGTCTAGAGCCTTTGCATTGAGGGCTATCTGAAAACGGCTGTGGCGCTGAAGTTGCCTGTGAATGTGGAGTTGGTGGCATGTGAAACCCGCATGTGGAGCATTCGTTTGTGTGGGATGCTCACCAGGTTCATTTCAGTCCTAGGCACTCAAAGGGCACTAAGCATAGAGTGTGAAAACTGAGTTTCCTTGAGAGCTGCTTGGAAGCCTGATGGTGTGTGAAGTTAGTGAGCCAAATGGAGTTGTTCTCCCACAAGAACCACTCGGCTGATCCTTCTTCAATATGCCCTTCACCAACATGCAGTGTTTCCTTGATTGAATTAGCTCTCACACCAATATTTGTGTCTAGAGCCTTTGCATTGAGGGCTATCTGAAAATGGCTGTGGCGCTAAAGTTGCCTGTGAATGTGGAGTTGGTGGCATGTGAAACCCGCATGTCGAGCATTCGTTTGTGTGGGATGCTCTACCAGGTTCATTCCTAGATAATGCACTCAAAGGGCACTAAGCATAGAGTGTGAAAACTGAGTTTCCTTGAGAGCTGCTTGGAAGCCTGATGGTGTGTGAAGTTAGTGAGCCAAATGGAGTTGTTCTCCCACAAGAACCACTCGGCTGATCCTTCTTCAATATGCCCTTCACCAGCATGCAGTGTTTCCTTGATTGAATTAGCTCTCACACCAATATTTGCGTCTAGAGCCTTTGCATTGAGGGCTATCTGAAAATGGCTGTGGCGCTGAAGTTGCCTGTGAATGTGGAGTTGGTGGCATGTGAAACCCGCATGTGGAGCATTCGTTTGTGTGGGATGCTCTACCAGGTTCATTCCTAGATAATGCACTCAAAGGGCACTAAGCATAGAGTGTGAAAACTGAGTTTCCTTGAGAGCTGCTTGGAAGCCTGATGGTGTGTGAAGTTAGTGAGCCAAATGGAGTTGTTCTCCCACAAGAACCACTCGGCTGATCCTTCTTCAATATGCCCTTCACCAGCATGCAGTGTTTCCTTGATTGAATTAGCTCTCACACCAATATTTGCGTCTAGAGCCTTTGCATTGAGGGCTATCTGAAAACG
This sequence comes from Ochotona princeps, assembly GCF_030435755.1. Taxonomy (NCBI): domain Eukaryota; kingdom Metazoa; phylum Chordata; class Mammalia; order Lagomorpha; family Ochotonidae; genus Ochotona; species Ochotona princeps. The sequence goes on along the minus strand of NW_026699732.1, from coordinate 7,174 downwards.
GCTGTGGCGCTGAAGTTGCCTGTGAATGTGGAGTTGGTGGCATGTGAAACCCGCATGTGGAGCATTCGTTTGTGTGGGATGCTCAAAAAGCTTCAATTCAGTCCTAGGCACACAAAGGGCACTAAGCATAGAGTGTGAAAACTGAGTTTCCTTGAGCTGCTTGGAAGCCTGATGGTGTGTGAAGTTAGTGAGCCAAATGGAGTTGTTCTCCCACAAGAACCACTCCCCTGATCCTTCTTCAATATGCCCTTCACCAACATGAAGTGTTTCTTTGATTGAATTAGCTCTCACACCAATATTTGCGTCTAGAGCCTTTGCATTGAGGGCTATCTGAAAACGGCTGTGGCGCTGAAGTTGCCTGTGAATGTGGAGTTGGTGGCATGTGAAACCCGCATGTGGAGCATTCGTTTGTGTGGGATGCTCTACCAGGTTCATTTCAGTCCTAGGCACTCAAAGGGCACTAAGCATAGAGTGTGAAAACTGAGTTTCCTTGAGAGCTGCTTGGAAGCCTGAGGGTGTGTGAAGTTAGTGAGCCAAATGGAGTTGTTCTCCCACAAGAACCACTCGGCTGATCCTTCTTCAATATGCCCTTCACCAACATGCAGTGTTTCCTTGATTGAATTAGCTCTCACACCAATATTTGCGTCTAGAGCCTTTGCATTGAGGGCTATCTGAAAACGGCTGTGGCGCTGAAGTTGCCTGTGAATGTGGAGTTGGTGGCATGTGAAACCCGCATGTGGAGCATTCGTTTCTGTGGGATGCTCACCAGCTTCATTTCAGTCCTAGGCACTCAAAGGGCACTAACCATAGAGTGTGAAACCTGAGTTTCCTTGAGAGCTGCTTGGAAGCCTGATGGTGTGTGAAGTTAGTGAGCCAAATGGAGTTGTTCTCCCACAAGAACCACTCGGCTGATCCTTCTTCAATATGCCCTTCACCAACATGCAGTGTTTCCTTGATTGAATTAGCTCTCACACCAATATTTGTGTCTAGAGCCTTTGCATTGAGGGCTATCTGAAAATGGCTGTGGCGCTAAAGTTGCCTGTGAATGTGGAGTTGGTGGCATGTGAAACCCGCATGTCGAGCATTCGTTTGTGTGGGATGCTCTACCAGGTTCATTCCTAGATAATGCACTCAAAGGGCACTAAGCATAGAGTGTGAAAACTGAGTTTCCTTGAGAGCTGCTTGGAAGCCTGATGGTGTGTGAAGTTAGTGAGCCAAATGGAGTTGTTCTCCCACAAGAACCACTCGGCTGATCCTTCTTCAATATGCCCTTCACCAGCATGCAGTGTTTCCTTGATTGAATTAGCTCTCACACCAATATTTGCGTCTAGAGCCTTTGCATTGAGGGCTATCTGAAAATGGCTGTGGCGCTGAAGTTGCCTGTGAATGTGGAGTTGGTGGCATGTGAAACCCGCATGTGGAGCATTCGTTTGTGTGGGATGCTGACCAAGCTTCATTTCAGTCCTAGGCACACAAAGGGCACTAAGCATAGAGTGTGAAAACTGAGTTTCCTTGAGAGCTGCTTGGAAGCCTGATGGTGTGTGAAGTTAGTGAGCCAAATGGAGTTGTTCTCCCACAAGAACCACTCCCCTGATCCTTCTTCAATATGCCCTTCACCAACATGAAGTGTTTCTTTGATTGAATTAGCTCTCACACCAATATTTGCGTCTAGAGCCTTTGCATTGAGGGCTATCTGAAAACGGCTGTGGCGCTGAAGTTGCCTGTGAATGTGGATTTGGTGGCATGTGAAACCCGCATGTGCAGCATTCGTTTGTGTGGGATGCTCTACCAGGTTCATTTCAGTCCTAGGCACTCAAAGGGCACTAAGCATAGAGTGTGAAAACTGAGTTTCCTTGAGAGCTGCTTTGAAGCCTGAGGGTGTGTGAAGTTAGTGAGCCAAATGGAGTTGTTCTCCCACAAGAACCACTCGGCTGATCCTTCTTCAATATGCCCTTCACCAACATGCAGTGTTTCCTTGATTGAATTAGCTCTCACACCAATATTTGCGTCTAGAGCCTTTGCATTGAGGGCTATCTGAAAACGGCTGTGGCGCTGAAGTTGCCTGTGAATGTGGAGTTGGTGGCATGTGAAACCCGCATGTAGAGCATTCGTTTGTGTGGGATGCTCACCAGCTTCATTTCAGTCCTAGGCACTCAAAGGGCACTAAGCATAGAGTGTGAAACCTGAGTTTCCTTGAGAGCTGCTTGGAAGCCTGATGGTGTGTGAAGTTAGTGAGCCAAATGGAGTTGTTCTCCCACAAGAACCACTCGGCTGATCCTTCTTCAATATGCCCTTCACCAACATGCAGTGTTTCCTTGATTGAATTAGCTCTCACACCAATATTTGCGTCTAGAGCCTTTGCATTGAGGGCTATCTGAAAACGGCTGTGGCGCTGAAGTTGCCTGTGAATGTGGAGTTGGTGGCATGTGAAACCCGCATGTGCAGCATTCGTTTATGTGGGATGCTCTCCAAGCTTAATTTCAGTCCTAGGCACTCATAGGGCACTAAGCATAGAGTGTGAAACCTGAGTTTCCTTGAGAGCTGCTTGGAAGCCTGATGGTGTGTGAAGTTAGTGAGCCAAATGGAGTTGTTCTCCCACAAGAACCACTCGGCTGATCCTTCTTCAATATGCCCTTCACCAACATGCAGTGTTTCTTTGATTGAATTAGCTCTCACACCAATATTTGCGTCTAGAGCCTTTGCATTGAGGGCTATCTGAAAACGGCTGTGGCGCTGAAGTTGCCTGTGAATGTGGAGTTGGTGGCATGTGAAACCCGCATGTGGAGCATTCGTTTGTGTGGGATGCTCTACCAGGTTCATTTCAGTCCTAGGCACTCAAAGGGCACTAAGCATAGAGTGTGAAACCTGAGTTTCCTTGAGAGCTGCTTGGAAGCCTGATGGTGTGTGAAGTTAGTGAGCCAAATGGAGTTGTTCTCCCACAAGAACCACTCGGCTGATCCTTCTTCAATATGCCCTTCACCAACATGCAGTGTTTCCTTGATTGAATTAGCTCTCACACCAATATTTGCGTCTAGAGCCTTTGCATTGAGGGCTATCTGAAAACGGCTGTGGCGCTGAAGTTGCCTGTGAATGTGGAGTTGGTGGCATGTGAAACCCGCATGTGGAGCATTCGTTTGTGTGGGATGCTCAAAAAGCTTCATTTCAGTCCTAGGCACACAAAGGGCACTAAGCATAGAGTGTGAAACCTGAGTTTCCTTGAGAGCTGCTTGGAAGCCTGATGGTGTGTGAAGTTAGTGAGCCAAATGGAGTTGTTCTCCCACAAGAACCACTCGGCTGATCCTTCTTCAATATGCCCTTGACCAACATGCAGTGTTTCCTTGATTGAATTAGCTCTCACACCAATATTTGCGTCTAGAGCCTTTGCATTGAGGGCTATCTGAAAATGGCTGTGGCGCTAAAGTTGCCTGTGAATGTGGAGTTGGTGGCATGTGAAACCCGCATGTGGAGCATTCGTTTGTGTGGGATGCTGACCAAGCTTCATTTCAGTCCTAGGCACACAAAAGGCACTAAGCATAGAGTGTGAAAACTGAGTTTCCTTGAGAGCTGCTTGGAAGCCTGATGGTGTGTGAAGTTAGTGAGCCAAATGGAGTTGTTCTCCCACAAGAACCACTCGGCTGATCCTTCTTCAATATGCCCTTCACCAACATGCAGTGTTTCCTTGATTGAATTAGCTCTCACACCAATATTTGCGTCTAGAGCCTTTGCATTGAGGGCTATCTGAAAACGGCTGTGGCGCTGAAGTTGCCTGTGAATGTGGAGTTGGTGGTATGTGAAACCCGCATGTCGAGCATTCGTTTGTGTGGGATGTTGTACCAGGTTCATTCCTAGATAATGCACTCAAAGGGCACTAAGCATAGAGTGTGAAAACTGAGTTTCCTTGAGAGCTGCTTGGAAGCCTGATGGTGTGTGAAGTTAGTGAGCCAAATGGAGTTGTTCTCCCACAAGAACCACTCGGCTGATCCTTCTTCAATATGCCCTTCACCAACATGCAGTGTTTCCTTGATTGAATTAGCTCTCACACCAATATTTGCGTCTAGAGCCTTTGCATTGAGGGCTATCTGAAAACGGCTGTGGCGCTGAAGTTGCCTGTGAATGTGGAGTTGGTGGCATGTGAAACCCGCATGTGGAGCATTCATTTGTGTGGGATGTTCTACCAGGTTCATTCCTAGATAATGCACTCAAAGGGCACTAAGCATAGCGTGTGAAAACTGAGTTTCCTTGAGAGCTGCTTGGAAGCCTGATGGTGTGTGAAGTTAGTGAGCCAAATGGAGTTGTTCTGCCACAAGAACCACTCTGCTGATCCTTCTTCAATATGCCCTTCATCAACATGCAGTGTTTCCTTGATTGAATTAGCTCTCACACCAATATTTGCGTCTAGAGCCTTTGCATTGAGGGCTATCTGAAAACGGCTGTGGCGCTGAAGTTGCCTGTGAATGTGGAGTTGGTGGCATGTGAAACCCGCATGTGGAGCATTCGTTTGTGTGGGATGCTCACCAAGCTTCATTTCAGTCCTAGGCACACAAAGAGCACTAAGCATAGAGTGTGAAAACTGAGTTTCCTTGAGAGCTGCTTGGAAGCCTGATGGTGTGTGAAGTTAGTGAGCCAAATGGAGTTGTTCTCCCACAAGAACCACTCGGCTGATCCTTCTTCAATATGCCCTTCACCAACATGCAGTGTTTCCTTGATTGAATTAGCTCTCACACCAATATTTGCGTCTAGAGCCTTTGCATTGAGGGCTATCTGAAAACGGCTGTGGCGCTGAAGTTGCCTGTGAATGTAGAGTTGGTGGCATGTGAAACCCGCATGTGGAGCATTCGTTTGTGTGGGATGCTCACCAAGCTTCATTTCAGTCCTAGGCACACAAAGGGCACTAAGCATAGAGTGTGAAAACTGAGTTTCCTTGAGAGCTGCTTGGAAGCCTGATGGTGTGTGAAGTTAGTGAGCCAAATGGAGTTGTTCTCCCACAAGAACCACTCGGCTGATCCTTCTTCAATATGCCCTTCACCAATATGAAGTGTTTCTTTGATTGAATTAGCTCTCACACCAATATTTGCGTCTAGAGCCTTTCCATTGAGGGCTATCTGAAAACGGCTGTGGCGCTGAAGTTGCCTGTGAATGTGGAGTTGGTGGCATGTGAAACCCGCATGTGGAGCATTCGTTTGTGTGGGATGCTCTGCCAGGTTCATTTCAGTCCTAGCCATGCAAAGGGCACTAAGCATAGAGTGTGAAAACTGAGTTTCCTTGAGAGCTGCTTGGAAGCCTGATGGTGTGTGAAGTTAGTGAGCCAAATGGAGTTGTTCTCCCACAAGAACCACTCGGCTGATCCTTCTTCAATATGCCCTTCACCAACATGCAGTGTTTCCTTGATTGAATTAGCTCTCACACCAATATTTGCGTCTAGAGCCTTTGCATTGAGGGCTATCTGAAAACGGCTGTGGCGCTGAAGTTGCCTGTGAATGTGGAGTTGGTGGCATGTGAAACACGCATGTGGAGCATTCGTTTGTGTGGGATGCTCTACCAGGTTCATTCCTAGATAATGCACTCAAAGGGCACTAAGCATAGAGTGTGAAACCTGAGTTTCCTTGAGAGCTGCTTGGAAGCCTGATGGTGTGTGAAGTTAGTGAGCCAAATGGAGTTGTTCTCCCACAAGAACCACTCGGCTGATCCTTCTTCAATATGCCCTTCACCAACATGCAGTGTTTCCTTGATTGAATTAGCTCTCACACCAATATTTGCGTCTAGAGCCTTTGCATTGAGGGCTATCTGAAAACGGCTGTGGCGCTGAAGTTGCCTGTGAATGTGGAGTTGGTGGTATGTGAAACCCGCATGTGGAGCATTCGTTTGTGTGGATGCTCTCCCAGATTCATTTCAATCCTAGGCACTCAAAGGGCACTAAGCATAGAGTGTGAAAACTGAGTTTCCTTGAGAGCTGCTTGGAAGCCTGATGGTGTGTGAAGTTAGTGAGCCAAATGGAGTTGTTCTCCCACAAGAACCACTCGGCTGATCCTTCTTCAATATGCCCTTCACCAGCATGCAGTGTTTCCTTGATTGAATTAGCTCTCACACCAATATTTGCGTCTAGAGCCTTTGCATTGAGGGCTATCTGAAAACGGCTGTGGCGCTGAAGTTGCCTGTGAATGTGGAGTTGGTGGCATGTGAAACCCGCATGTGGAGCATTCGTTTGTGTGGGATGCTGACCAAGCTTCATTTCAGTCCTAGGCACACAAGGGCACTAAGCATAGAGTGTGAAACCTGAGTTTCCTTGAGAGCTGCTTGGAAGCCTGATGGTGTGTGAAGTTAGTGAGCCAAATGGAGTTGTTCTCCCACAAGAACCACTCCCCTGATCCTTCTTCAATATGCCCTTCACCAACATGAAGTGTTTCTTTGATTGAATTAGCTCTCACACCAATATTTGCGTCTAGAGCCTTTGCATTGAGGGCTATCTGAAACGGCTGTGGCGCTGAAGTTGCCTGTGAATGTGGAGTTGGTGGCATGTGAAACCCGCATGTGCAGCATTCGTTTGTGTGGGATGCTCTACCAGGTTCATTTCAGTCCTAGGCACTCAAAGGGCACTAAGCATAGAGTGTGAAAACTGAGTTTCCTTGAGAGCTGCTTGGAAGCCTGATGGTGTGTGAAGTTAGTGAGCCAAATGGAGTTGTTCTCCCACAGGAACCACTCGGCTGATCCTTCTTCAATATGCCCTTCACCAACATGCAGTGTTTCCTTGATTGAATTAGCTCTAACACCAATATTTGCGTCTAGAGCCTTTGCATTGAGGGCTATCTGAAAACGGCTGTGGCGCTGAAGTTGCCTGTGAATGTGGAGTTGGTGGCATGTGAAACCCGCATGTGGAGCGTTCGTTTGTGTGGGATGCTCACCAGCTTCATTTCAGTCCTAGGCACTCAAAGGGCACTAAGCATAGAGTGTGAAAACTGAGTTTCCTTGAGAGCTGCTTGGAAGCCTGATGGTGTGTGAAGTTAGTGAGCCAAATGGAGTTGTTCTCCCACAAGAACCACTCGGCTGATCCTTCTTCAATATGCCCTTCACCAACATGCAGTGTTTCCTTGATTGAATTAGCTCTCACACCAATATTTGCGTCTAGAGCCTTTGCATTGAGGGCTATCTGAAAATGGCTGTGGCGCTAAAGTTGCCA
>NW_026699731.1:0-37039 GCF_030435755.1 Ochotona princeps | reverse complement strand
CCAGGTTCATTCCTAGATAATGCATTCAAAGGGCACTAAACATAGAGTGTGAAAACTGAGTTTCCTTGAGAGCTGCTTGGAAGCCTGATGGTGTGTGAAGTTAGTGAGCCAAATGGAGTTGTTCTCCCACAAGAACCACTCGGCTGATCCTTCTTCAATATGCCCTTCACCAACATGCAGTGTTTCCTTGATTGAATTAGCTCTCACACCAATATTTGCATCTAGAGCCTTTGCATTGAGGGCTATCTGAAAACAGCTGTGGCGCTGAAGTTGCCTGTGAATGTGGAGTTGGTGGCATGTGAAACCCGCATGTGGAGCATTCGCTTGTGTGGGATGCTCTACCAGGTTCATTCCTAGATAATGCACTCAAAGGGCACTAAGCATAGGGTGTGAAAACTGAGTTTCCTTGAGAGCTGCTTGGAAGCCTGATGGTGTGTGAAGTTAGTGAGCCAAATGGAGTTGTTCTCCCACAAGAACCACTCGACTGATCCTTCTTCAATATGCCCTTCACCAACATGCAGTGTTTCCTTGATTGAATTAGCTCTCACACCAATATTTGCGTCTAGAGCCTTTGCATTGAGGGCTATCTGAAAACGGCTGTGGCGCTGAAGTTGCCTGTGAATGGAGTTGGTGGCATGTGAAACCCGCATGTGGAGCATTCGTTTGTGTGGGATGCTCTACCAGGTTCATTCCTAGATAATGCACTCAAAGGGCACTAAGCATAGAGTGTGAAAACTGAGTTTCCTTGAGAGCTGCTTGGAAGCCTGATGGTGTGTGAAGTTAGTGAGCCAAATGGAGTTGTTCTCCCACAAGAACCACTCGGCTGATCCTTCTTCAATATGCCCTTCACCAACATGCAGTGTTTCCTTGATTGGATTAGCTCTCACACCAATATTTGCATCTAGAGCCTTTGCATTGAGGGCTATCTGAAAACGGCTGTGGCGCTGAAGTTGCCTGTGAATGTGGAGTTGGTGGCACGTGAAACCCGCATGTGGAACATTCGTTTGTGTGGGATGCTCTACCAGGTTCATTCCTAGATAATGCACTCAAAGGGCACTAAGCATAGAGTGTGAAAACTGAGTTTCTTTGAGAGCTGCTTGGAAGCCTGATGGTGTGTGAAGTTAGTGAGCCAAATGGAGTTGTTCTCCCACAAGAACCACTCGGCTGATCCTTCTTCAATATGCCCTTCACCAACATGCAGTGTTTCCTTGATTGAATTAGCTCTCACACCAATATTTGCGTCTAGAGCCTTTGCATTGAGGGCTATCTGAAAACGGCTGTGGCGCTGAAGTGGCCTGTGAATGTGGAGTTGGTGGCATGTGAAACCCGCATGTGGAACATTCGTTTGTGTGGGATGCTCTACCAGGTTCATTCCTAGATAATGCATTCAAAGGGCACTAAACATAGAGTGTGAAAACTGAGTTTCCTTGAGAGCTGCTTGGAAGCCTGATGGTGTGTGAAGTTAGTGAGCCAAATGGAGTTGTTCTCCCACAAGAACCACTCGGCTGGTCCTTCTTCAATATGCCCTTCACCCACATGCAGTGTTTCCTTGATTGAATTAGCTCTCACACCAATATTTGCGTCTAGAGCCTTTGCATTGAGGGCTATCTGAAAACGGATGTGGCGCTGAAGTTGCCTGTGAATGTGGAGTTGGTGGCATGTGAAACCCGCATGTGGAACATTCGTTTGTGTGGGATGCTCTACCAGGTTCATTCCTAGATAATGCACTCAAAGGGCACTAAGCATAGAGTGTGAAAACTGAGTTTCCTTGAGAGCTGCTTGGAAGCCTGATGGTGTGTGAAGTTAGTGAGCCAAATGGAGTTGTTCTCCCACAAGAACCATTCGGCTGATCCTTCTTCAATATGCCCTTCACCAACATGCAGTGTTTCCTTGATTGAATTAGCTCTCACACCAATATTTGCGTCTAGAGCCTTTGCATTGAGGGCTATCTGAAAACGGCTGTGGCGCTGAAGTTGCCTGTGAATGTGGAGTTGGTGGCATGTGAAACCCGCATGTGGAGCATTCGTTTGTGTGGGATGCTCTACCAGGTTCATTTCAGTCCTAGCCATACAAAGGGCACTAAGCATAGAGTGTGAAAACTGAGTTTCCTTGAGAGCTGCTTGGAAGCCTGATGGTGTGTGAAGTTAGTGAGCCAAATGGAGTTGTTCTCCCACAAGAACCACTCGGCTGATCCTTCTTCAAAATGCCCTTCACCAACATGCAGTGTTTCCTTGATTGAATTAGCTCTCACACCAATATTTGCGTCTAGAGCCTGTGCATTGAGGGCTATCTGAGAACGGCTGTGGCGCTGAAGTTGCCTGTGAATGTGGAGTTGGTGGCATGTGAAACCCGCATGTGGAGCATTCGTTTGTGTGGGATGCTCTACCAGGTTCATTCCTAGATAATGCACTCAAAGGGCACTAAGCATAGAGTGTGAAAACTGAGTTTCCTTGAGAGCTGCTTGGAAGCCTGATGGTGTGTGTAGTGAGCCAAATGGAGTTGTTCTCCCACAAGAACCACTCGGCTGATCCTTCTTCAATATGCCCTTCACCAACATGCAGTGTTTCCTTGATTGAATTAGCTCTCACACCAATATTTGCGTCTAGAGCCTTTGCATTGAGGGCTATCTGAAAACGGCTGTGGCGCCGAATTTGCCTGTGAATGTGGAGTTGGTGGCATGTGAAACCCGCATGTGGAACATTCGTTTGTGTCGGATGCTCTACCAGGTTCATTCCTAGATAATGCACTCAAAGGGCACTAAACATAGAGTGTGAAAACTGAGTTTCCTTGAGAGCTGCTTGGAAGCCTGATGGTGTGTGAAGTTAGTGAGCCAAATGGAGTTGTTCTCCCACAAGAACCACTCGGCTGATCCTTCTTCAATATGCCCTTCACCAACATGCAGTGTTTCCTTGATTGAATTAGCTCTCACACCAATATTTGCATCCAGAGCCTTTGCATTGAGGGCTATCTGAAAACAGCTGTGGCGCTGAAGTTGCCTGTGAATGTGGAGTTGGTGGCATGTGAAACCCGCATGTGGAGCATTCGTTTGTGTGGGATGCTCTACCAGGTTCATTCCTAGATAATGCACTCAAAGGGCACTAAGCATAGGGTGTGAAAACTGAGTTTCCTTGAGAGCTGCTTGGAAGCCTGATGGTGTGTGAAGTTAGTGAGCCAAATGGAGTTGTTCTCCCACAAGAACCACTCGGCTGATCCTTCTTCAATATGCCGTTCACCAACATGCAGTGTTTCCTTGATTGAATTAGCTCTCACACCAATATTTGCGTCTAGAGCCTTTGCATTGAGGGCTATCTGAAAACGGCTGTGGCGCTGAAGTTGCCTGTGAATGTGGAGTTGGTGGCATGTGAAACCCGCATGTGGAGCATTCGTTTGTGTGGGATGCTCTACCAGGTTCATTCCTAGATAATGCACTCAAAGGGCACTAAGCATAGAGTGTGAAAACTGAGTTTCCTTGAGAGCTGCTTGGAAGCCTGATGGTGTGTGAAGTTAGTGAGCCAAATGGAGTTGTTCTCCCACAAGAACCACTCGGCTGATCCTTTTTCAATATGCCCTTCACTAACATGCAGTGTTTCCTTGATTGAATTAGCTCTCACACCAATATTTGCGTCTAGAGCCTTTGCATTGAGGGCTATCTGAAAACGGCTGTGGCGCTGAAGTTGCCTGTGAATGTGGAGTTGGTGGCATGTGAAACCCGCATGTGGAGCATTCGTTTGTGTGGGATGCTCTACCTGGTTCATTTCAGTCCTAGGCACTCATAGGGCACTAAGCATAGAGTGTGAAAACTGAGTTTCCTTGAGAGCTGCTTGGAAGCCTGATGGTGTGTGAAGTTAGTGAGCCAAATGGAGTTGTTCTCCCACAAGAACCACTCGGCTGATCCTTCTTCGATATGCCCTTCACCAACATGCAGTGTTTCCTTGATTGATTTAGCTCTCACACCAATATTTGCGTCTAGAGCCTTTGCATTGAGGGCTATCTGAAAACGGCTGTGGCGCTGAAGTTGCCTGTGAATGTGGAGTTGGTGGCATGTGAAACCCGCATGTGGAGCATTCGTTTGTGTGGGATGCTCTACCAGGTTCATTCCTAGATAATGCACTCAAATGCACTAAGCATAGAGTGTGAAAACTGAGTTTCCTTGAGAGCTGCTTGGAAGCCTGATGGTGTGTGAAGTTAGTGAGCCAAATGGATTTGTTCTCCCACAAGAACCACTCGGCTGATCCTTCTTCAATATGCCCTTCACCAACATGCAGTGTTTCCTTGATTGAATTAGCTCTCACACCAATATTTGCGTCTAGAGCCTTTGCTTTGAGGGCTATCTGAAAACGGCTGTGGCGCTGAAGTTGCCTGTGAATGTGGAGTTGGTGGCATGTGAAACCCGCATGTGGAGCATTCGTTTGTGTGGGATGCTCTACCAGGTTCATTCCTAGATAATGCACTCAAAGGGCACTAAGCATAGAGTGTGAAAACTGAGTTTCCTTGAGAGCTGCTTGGAAGCCTGATGGTGTGTGAAGTTAGTGAGCCAAATGGAGTTGTTCTCCCACAAGAACCACTCGGCTGATCCTTCTTCAATATGCCCTTCACTAACATGCAGTGTTTCCTTGATTGAATTAGCTCTCACACCAATATTTGCGTCTAGAGCCTTTGCATTGAGGGCTATCTGAAAACGGCTGTGGCGCTGAAGTTGCCTGTGAATGTGGAGTTGGTGGCATGTGAAACCCGCATGTGGAGCATTCGTTTGTGTGGGATGCTCTACCAGGTTCATTCCTAGATAATGCACTCAAAGGGCACTAAGCCTAGAGTGTGAAAACTGAGTTTCCTTGAGAGCTGCTTGGAAGCCTGATGGTGTGTGAAGTTAGTGAGCCAAATGGAGTTGTTCTCCCACAAGAACCACTCGGCTGATCCTTCTTCAATATGCCCTTCACCAACATGCAGTGTTTCCTTGATTGAATTAGCTCTCACACCAATATTTGCGTCTAGAGCCTTTGCATTGAGGGCTATCTGAAAACGGCTGTGGCGCTGAAGTTGCCTGTGAATGTGGAGTTGGTGGCATGTGAAACCCGCATGTGAAGCATTCGTTTGTGTTTGATGCTCTACCAGGTTCATGCCTAGATAATGCACTCAAAGGGCACTAAGCATAGAGTGTGAAAACTGAGTTTCCTTGAGAGCTGCTTGGAAGCCTGATGGTGTGTGAAGTTAGTGAGCCAAATGGAGTTGTTCTCCCACAAGAACCACTCGGCTGATCCTTCTTCAATATGCCCTTCACCAACATGCAGTGTTTCCTTGATTGAAATAGCTCTCACACCAATATTTGCGTCTAGAGCCTTTGCATTGAGGGCTATCTGAAAACGGCTGTGGCGCTGAAGTTGCCTGTGAATGTGGAGTTGGTGGCATGTGAAACCCGCATGTGGAGCATTCGTTTGTGTGGGATGCTCTACCAGGTTCATTCCTAGATAATGCACTCAAAGGGCACTAGGCATAGAGTGTGAAAACTGAGTTTCCTTGAGAGCTGCTTGGAAGCCTGATGGTGTGTGAAGTTAGTGAGCCAAATGGAGTTGTTCTCCCACAAGAACCACTCGGCTGATCGTTCTTCAATATGCCCTTCACCAACATGCAGTGTTTCCTTGATTGAATTAGCTCTCACACCAATATTTGCGTCTAGAGCCTTTGCATTGAGGGCTATCTGAAAACGGCTGTGGCGCCGAATTTGCCTGTGAATGTGGAGTTGGTGGCATGTGAAACCCGCATGTGGAGCATTCGTTTGTGTGGGATGCTCTACCTGGTTCATTTCAGTCCTAGCCATACAAAGGGCACTAAGCATAGAGTGTGAAAACTGAGTTTCCTTGAGAGCTGCTTGGAAGCCTGATGGTGTGTGAAGTTAGTGAGCCAAATGGAGTTGTTCTCCCACAAGAACCACTCGGCTGATCCTTCTTCAAAATGCCCTTCAGCAACATGCAGTGTTTCCTTGATTGAATTAGCTCTCACACCAATATTTGCGTCTAGAGCCTTTGCATTGAGGGCTATCTGAAAACGGCTGTGGCGCTGAAGTTGCCTGTGAATGTGGAGTTGGTGGCATGTGAAACCCGCATGTGGAACATTCGTTTGTGTGGGATGCTCTACCAGGTTCATTCCTAGATAATGCACTCAAAGGGCACTAAGCATAGAGTGTGAAAACTGAGTTTCCTTGAGAGCTGCTTGGAAGCCTGATGGTGTGTGAAGTTAGTGAGCCAAATGGAGTTGTTCTCCCACAAGAACCACTCGGCTGATCCTTCTTCAATATGCCCTTCACCAACATGCAGTGTTTCCTTGATTGAATTAGCTCTCACACCAATATTTGCGTCTAGAGCCTTTGCATTGAGGGCTATCTGAAAACGGCTGTGGCGCTGAAGTTGCCTGTGAATGTGGAGTTGGTGGCATGTGAAACCCGCATGTGGAGCATTCGTTTGTGTGGGATGCTCTACCAGGTTCATTCCTAGATAATGCACTCAAAGGGCACTAAAAATAGAGTGTGAAAACTGAGTTTCCTTGAGAGCTGCTTGGAAGCCTGATGGTGTGTGAAGTTAGTGAGCCAAATGGAGTTGTTCTCCCACAAGAACCACTCGGCTGATCCTTCTTCAATATGCCCTTCACCAACATGCAGTGTTTCCTTGATTGAATTAGCTCTCACACCAATATTTGCGTCTAGAGCCTTTGCATTGAGGGCTATCTGAAAACGGCTGTGGCGCTGAAGTTGCCTGTGAATGTGGAGTTGGTGGCATGTGAAACCCGCATGTGGAGCATTCGTTTGTTTGGGATGCTCTACCAGGTTCATTCCTAGATAATGCACTCAAAGGGCACTAAGCATAGAGTGTGAAAACTGAGTTTCCTTGAGAGCTGCTTGGAAGCCTGATGGTGTGTGAAGTTAGTGAGCCAAATGGAGTTGTTCTCCCACAAGAACCACTCGGCTGATCCTTCTTCAACATGCCCTTCACCAACATGCAGTGTTTCCTTGATTGAATTAGCTCTCACACCAATATTTGCGTCTAGAGCCTTTGCATTGAGGGCTATCTGAAAACGGCTGTGGCGCTGAAGTTGCCTGTGAATGTGGAGTTGGTGGCATGTGAAACCCGCATGTGGAACATTCGTTTGTGTGGGATGCTGACCAAGCTTCATTTCAGTCCTAGGCACTCATAGAGCACTAAGCATAGAGTGTGAAAACTGAGTTTCCTTGAGAGCTGCTTGGAAGCCTGATGGTGTGTGAAGTTAGTGAGCCAAATGGAGTTGTTCTCCCACAAGAACCACTCGGCTGATCCTTCTTCAATATGCCCTTCACCAACATGCAGTGTTTCCTTGATTGAATTAGCTCTCACACCAATATTTGCGTCTAGAGCCTTTGCATTGAGGGCTATCTGAAAACGGCTGTGGCGCTGAAGTGGCCTGTGAATGTGGAGTTGGTGGCATGTGAAACCCGCATGTGGAACATTCGTTTGTGTGGGATGCTCTACCAGGTTCATTCCTAGATAATGCACTCAAAGGGCACTAAGCATAGAGTGTGAAAACTGAGTTTCCTTGAGAGCTGCTTGGAAGCCTGATGGTGTTTGAAGTTAGTGAGCCAAATGGAGTTGTTCTCCCACAAGAACCACTCGGCTGATCCTTCTACAACATGCCCTTCACCAACATGCAGTGTTTCCTTGATTGAATTAGCTCTCACACCAATATTTGCGTCTAGAGCCTTTGCATTGAGGGCTATCTGAAAACGGCTGTGGCGCTGAAGTGGCCTGTGAATGTGGAGTTGGTGGCATGTGAAACCCGCATGTGGAACATTCGTTTGTGTGGGATGCTCTACCAGGTTCATTCCTAGATAATGCACTCAAAGGGCACTAAGCATAGAGTGTGAAAACTGAGTTTCCTTGAGAGCTGCTTGGAAGACTGATGGTGTGTGAAGTTAGTGAGCCAAATGGAGTTGTTCTCCCACAAGAACCACTCGGCTGATCCTTCTACAACATGCCCTTCACCAACATGCAGTGTTTCCTTGATTGAATTAGCTCTCACACCAATATTTGCGTCTAGAGCCTTTGCATTGAGGGCTATCTGAAAACGGCTGTGGCGCTGAAGTTGCCTGTGAATGTGGAGTTGGTGGCATGTGAAACCCGCATGTGGAACATTCGTTTGTGTGGGATGCTGACCAAGCTTCATTTCAGTCCTAGGCACTCATAGAGCACTAAGCATAGAGTGTGAAAACTGAGTTTCCTTGAGAGCTGCTTGGAAGCCTGATGGTGTGTGAAGTTAGTGAGCCAAATGGAGTTGTTCTCCCACAAGAACCACTCGGCTGATCCTTCTTCAATATGCCCTTCACCAACATGCAGTGTTTCCTTGATTGAATTAGCTCTCACACCAATATTTGCGTCTAGAGCCTTTGCATTGAGGGCTATCTGAAAACGGCTGTGGCGCTGAAGTTGCCTGTGAATGTGGAGTTGGTGGCATGTGAAAACCGCATGTGGAGCATTCGTTTGTGTGGGATGCTCTAACAGGTTCATTCCTAGATAATGCACTCAAAGGGCACTAAGCATAGAGTGTGAAAACTGAGTTTCCTTGAGAGCTGCTTGGAAGCCTGATGGTGTGTGAAGTTAGTGAGCCAAATGGAGTTGTTCTCCCACAAGAACCACTCGGCTGATCCTTCTTCAATATGCCCTTCACCAACATGCATTGTTTCCTTGATTGAATTAGCTATCACACCAATATTTGCGCCTAGAGCCTTTGCATTGAGGGCTATCTGAAAACGGCTGTGGCGCTGAAGTTGCCTGTGAATGTGGAGTTGGTGGCATGTGAAACCCGCATGTGGAGCATTCGTTTGTGTGGGATGCTCTACCAGGTTCATTCCTAGATAATGCACTCAAAGGGCACTAAGCATAGAGTGTGAAAACTGAGTTTCCTTGAGAGCTGCTTGGAAGCCTGATGGTGTGTGAAGTTAGTGAGCCAAATGGAGTTGTTCTCCCACAAGAACCACTCGGCTGATCCTTCTACAATATGCCCTTCACCAACATGCAGTGTTTCCTTGATTGAATTAGCTCTCACACCAATATTTGCGTCTAGAGCCTTTGCATTGAGGGCTATCTGAAAACGGCTGTGGCGCTGAAGTTGCCTGTGAATGTGGAGTTGGTGGCATGTGAAACCCGCATGTGGAACATTCGTTTGTGTGGGATGGTGACCAAGCTTCATTTCAGTCCTAGGCACTCATAGAGCACTAAGCATAGAGTGTGAAAACTGAGTTTCCTTGAGAGCTGCTTGGAAGCCTGATGGTGTGTGAAGTTAGTGAGCCAAATGGAGTTGTTCTCCCACAAGAACCACTCGGCTGATCCTTCTTCAATATGCCCTTCACCAACATGCAGTGTTTCCTTGATTGAATTAGCTCTCACACCAATATTTGCGTCTAGAGCCTTTGCATTGAGGGCTATCTGAAAACGGCTGTGGCGCTGAAGTTGCCTGTGAATGTGGAGTTGGTGGCATGTGAAAACCGCATGTGGAGCATTCGTTTGTGTGGGATGCTCTACCAGGTTCATTCCTAGATAATGCACTCAAAGGGCACTAAGCATAGAGTGTGAAAACTGAGTTTCCTTGAGAGCTGCTTGGAAGCCTGATGGTGTGTGAAGTTAGTGAGCCAAATGGAGTTGTTCTCCCACAAGAACCACTCGGCTGATCCTTCTTCAATATGCCCTTCACCAACATGCAGTGTTTCCTTGATTGAATTAGCTCTCACACCAATATTTGCGTCTAGAGCCTTTGCATTGAGGGCTATCTGAAAACGGCTGTGGCGCTGAAGTTGCCTGTGAATGTGGAGTTGGTGGCATGTGAAACCCGCATGTGGAGCATTCGTTTGTGTGGGATGCTCTATCAGGTTCATTCCTAGATAATGCACTCAAAGGGCACTAAGCATAGAGTGTGAAAACTGAGTTTCCTTGAGAGCTGCTTGGAAGCCTGATGGTGTGTGAAGTTAGTGAGCCAAATGGAGTTGTTCTCCCACAAGAACCACTCGGCTGATCCTTCTTCAATATGCCCTTCACCAACATGCAGTGTTTCCTTGATTGAATTAGCTCTCACACCAATATTTGCGTCTAGAGCCTTTGCATTGAGGGCTATCTGAAAACGGCTGTGGCGCTGAAGTTGCCTGTGAATGTGGAGTTGGTGGCATGTGAAACCCGCATGTGGAGCATTCGTTTGTGTGGGATGCTCTACCAGGTTCATTCCTAGATAATGCACTCAAAGGGCACTAAAAATAGAGTGTGAAAACTGAGTTTCCTTGAGAGCTGCTTGGAAGCCTGATGGTGTGTGAAGTTAGTGAGCCAAATGGAGTTGTTCTCCCACAAGAACCACTCGGCTGATCCTTCTTCAATATGCCCTTCACCAACATGCAGTGTTTCCTTGATTGAATTAGCTCTCACACCAATATTTGCGTCTAGAGCCTTTGCATTGAGGGCTATCTGAAAACGGCTGTGGCGCTGAAGTTGCCTGTGAATGTGGAGTTGGTGGCATGTGAAACCCGCATGTGGAGCATTCGTTTGTGTGGGATGCTCTACCAGGTTCATTCCTAGATAATGCACTCAAAGGGCACTAAAAATAGAGTGTGAAAACTGAGTTTCCTTGAGAGCTGCTTGGAAGCCTGATGGTGTGTGAAGTTAGTGAGCCAAATGGAGTTGTTCTCCCACAAGAACCACTCGGCTGATCCTTCTTCAATATGCCCTTCACCAACATGCAGTGTTTCCTTGATTGAATTAGCTCTCACACCAATATTTGCGTCTAGAGCCTTTGCATTGAGGGCTATCTGAAAACGGCTGTGGGGCTGAAGTTGCCTGTGAATGTGGAGTTGGTGGCATGTGAAACCCGCATGTGGAGCATTCGTTTGTGTGGGATGCTCTACCAGGTTCATTCCTAGATAATGCACTCAAAGGGCACTAAGCATAGAGTGTGAAAACTGAGTTTCCTTGAGAGCTGCTTGGAAGCCTGATGGTGTGTGAAGTTAGTGAGCCAAATGGAGTTGTTCTCCCACAAGAACCACTCGGCTGATCCTTCTTCAATATGCCCTTCACCAACATGCAGTGTTTCCTTGATTGAATTAGCTCTCACACCAATATTTGCGTCTAGAGCCTTTGCATTGAGGGCTATCTGAAAACGGCTGTGGCGCTGAAGTGGCCTGTGAATGTGGAGTTGGTGGCATGTGAAACCCGCATGTGGAACATTCGTTTGTGTGGGATGCTGACCAAGCTTCATTTCAGTCCTAGGCACTCATAGAGCACTAAGCATAGAGTGTGAAAACTGAGTTTCCTTGAGAGCTGCTTGGAAGCCTGATGGTGTGTGAAGTTAGTGAGCCAAATGGAGTTGTTCTCCCACAAGAACCACTCGGCTGATCCTTCTTCAATATGCCCTTCACCAACATGCAGTGTTTCCTTCATTGAATTAGCTCTCACACCAATATTTGCGTCTAGAGCCTTTGCATTGAGGGCTATCTGAAAACGGCTGTGGCGCTGAAGTTGCCTGTGAATGTGGAGTTGGTGGCATGTGAAACCCGCATGTGGAACATTCGTTTGTGTGGGATGCTCTACCAGGTTCATTCCTAGATAATGCACTCAAAGGGCACTAAGCATAGAGTGTGAAAACTGAGTTTCCTTGAGAGCTGCTTGGAAGCCTGATGGTGTTTGAAGTTAGTGAGCCAAATGGAGTTGTTCTCCCACAAGAACCACTCGGCTGATCCTTCTACAACATGCCCTTCACCAACATGCAGTGTTTCCTTGATTGAATTAGCTCTCACACCAATATTTGCGTCTAGAGCCTTTGCATTGAGGGCTATCTGAAAACGGCTGTGGCGCTGAAGTGGCCTGTGAATGTGGAGTTGGTGGCATGTGAAACCCGCATGTGGAACATTCGTTTGTGTGGGATGCTCTACCAGGTTCATTCCTAGATAATGCACTCAAATGGCACTAAGCATAGAGTGTGAAAACTGAGTTTCCTTGAGAGCTGCTTGGAAGACTGATGGTGTGTGAAGTTAGTGAGCCAAATGGAGTTGTTCTCCCACAAGAACCACTCGGCTGATCCTTCTACAACATGCCCTTCACCAACATGCAGTGTTTCCTTGATTGAATTAGCTCTCACACCAATATTTGCGTCTAGAGCCTTTGCATTGAGGGCTATCTGAAAACGGCTGTGGCGCTGAAGTTGCCTGTGAATGTGGAGTTGGTGGCATGTGAAACCCGCATGTGGAACATTCGTTTGTGTGGGATGCTGACCAAGCTTCATTTCAGTCCTAGGCACTCATAGAGCACTAAGCATAGAGTGTGAAAACTGAGTTTCCTTGAGAGCTGCTTGGAAGCCTGATGGTGTGTGAAGTTAGTGAGCCAAATGGAGTTGTTCTCCCACAAGAACCACTCGGCTGATCCTTCTTCAATATGCCCTTCACCAACATGCAGTGTTTCCTTGATTGAATTAGCTCTCACACCAATATTTGCGTCTAGAGCCTTTGCATTGAGGGCTATCTGAAAACGGCTGTGGCGCTGAAGTTGCCTGTGAATGTGGAGTTGGTGGCATGTGAAAACCGCATGTGGAGCATTCGTTTGTGTGGGATGCTCTACCAGGTTCATTCCTAGATAATGCACTCAAAGGGCACTAAGCATAGAGTGTGAAAACTGAGTTTCCTTGAGAGCTGCTTGGAAGCCTGATGGTGTGTGAAGTTAGTGAGCCAAATGGAGTTGTTCTCCCACAAGAACCACTCGGCTGATCCTTCTTCAATATGCCCTTCACCAACATGCAGTGTTTCCTTGATTGAATTAGCTCTCACACCAATATTTGCGCCTAGAGCCTTTGCATTGAGGGCTATCTGAAAACGGCTGTGGCGCTGAAGTTGCCTGTGAATGTGGAGTTGGTGGCATGTGAAACCCGCATGTGGAGCATTCGTTTGTGTGGGATGCTCTACCAGGTTCATTCCTAGATAATGCACTCAAAGGGCACTAAGCATAGAGTGTGAAAAATGAGTTTCCTTGAGAGCTGCTTGGAAGCCTGATGGTGTGTGAAGTTAGTGAGCCAAATGGAGTTGTTCTCCCACAAGAACCACTCGGCTGATCCTTCTTCAATATGCCCTTCACCAACATGCAGTGTTTCCTTGATTGAATTAGCTCTCACACCAATATTTGCGTCTAGAGCCTTTGCATTGAGGGCTATCTGAAAACGGCTGTGGCGCTGAAGTTGCCTGAGAATGTGGAGTTGGTGGCATGTGAAACCCGCATGTGGAGCATTCGTTTGTGTGGGATGCTGACCAAGCTTCATTTCAGTCCTAGGCACACAAAGGGCACTAAGCATAGAGTGTGAAAACTGAGTTTCCTTGAGAGCTGCTTGGAAGCCTGATGGTGTGTGAAGTTAGTGAGCCAAATGGAGTTGTTCTCCCACAAGAACCACTCGGCTGATCCTTCTTCAATATGCCCTTCACCAACATGCAGTGTTTCCTTGATTGAATTAGCTCTCACACCAATATTTGCGTCTAGAGCCTTTGCATTGAGGGCTATCTGAAAACGGCTGTGGCGCTGAAGTTGCCTGAGAATGTGGAGTTGGTGGCATGTGAAACCCGCATGTGGAGCATTCGTTTGTGTGGGATGCTGACCAAGCTTCATTTCAGTCCTGGGCACTCAAAGGGCACTAAGCATAGAGTGTGAAAACTGAGTTTCCTTGAGAGCTGCTTGGAAGCCTGATGGTGTGTGAAGTTAGTGAGCCAAATGGAGTTGTTCTCCCACAAGAACCACTCGGCTGATCCTTCTTCAATATGCCCTTCACCAACATGCAGTGTTTCCTTGATTGAATTAGCTCTCACACCACTATTTGCGTCTAGAGCCTTTGCATTGAGGGCTATCTGAAAACGGCTGTGGCGCTGAAGTTGCCTGAGAATGTGGAGTTGGTGGCATGTGAAACCCGCATGTGGAGCATTCGTTTGTGTGGGATGCTCTACCAGGTTCATTCCTAGATAATGCATTCAAAGGGCACTAAGCATAGAGTGTGAAAACTGAGTTTCCTTGAGAGCTGCTTGGAAGCCTGATGGTGTGTGAAGTTAGTAAGCCAAATGGAGTTGTTCTCCCACAAGAACCACTCGGCTGATCCTTCTTCAATATGCCCTTCACCAACATGCAGTGTTTCCTTGATTGAATTAGCTCTCACACCAATATTTGTGTCTAGAGCCTTTGAATTGAGGGCTATCTGAAAACGGCTGTGGCGCTGAAGTTGCCTGAGAATGTGGAGTTGGTGGCATGTGAAA
Organism: Ochotona princeps; assembly: GCF_030435755.1. Lineage (NCBI taxonomy): Eukaryota > Metazoa > Chordata > Mammalia > Lagomorpha > Ochotonidae > Ochotona > Ochotona princeps. Next base: position 22,761 of record NW_026699731.1, on the reverse strand, counting down.
CCCGCATGTGGAGCATTCGTTTGTGTGGGATGCTCTACCAGGTTCATTTCAGTCCTGGGCACTCAAAGGGCACTAAGCATAGAGTGTGAAAACTGAGTTTCCTTGAGAGCTGCTTGGAAGCCTGATGGTGTGTGAAGTTAGTGAGCCAAATGGAGTTGTTCTCCCACAAGAACCACTCGGCTGATCCTTCTTCAATATGCCCTTCACCAACATGCAGTGTTTCCTTGATTGAATTAGCTCTCACACCAATATTTGCGTCTAGAGCCTTTGCATTGAGGGCTAGCTGAAAACAGCTGTGGCGCTGAAGTTGCCTGTGAATGTGGAGTTGGTGGCATGTGAAACCCGCATGTGGAGCATTCGTTTGTGTGGGATGCTCTACCAGGTTCATTCCTAGATAATGCACTCAAATGGCACTAAGCATAGAGTGTGAAAACTGAGTTTCCTTGAGAGCTGCTTGGAAGCCTGATGGTGTGTGAAGTTAGTGAGCCAAATGGAGTTGTTCTCCCACAAGAACCACTCGGCTGATCCTTCTTCAATATGCCCTTCACCAACATGCAGTGTTTCCTTGATTGAATTAGCTCTCACACCAATATTTGCGTCTAGAGCCTTTGCATTGAGGGCTATCTGAAAACGGCTGTGGCGCTGAAGTTGCCTGTGAATGGAGTTGGTGGCATGTGAAACCCGCATGTGGAGCATTCGTTTGTGTGGGATGCTCTACCAGGTTCATTCCTAGATAATGCACTCAAAGGGCACTAAGCATAGAGTGTGAAAACTGAGTTTCCTTGAGAGCTGCTTGGAAGCCTGATGGTGTGTGAAGTTAGTGAGCCAAATGGAGTTGTTCTCCCACAAGAACCACTCGGCTGATCCTTCTTCAATATGCCCTTCACCAACATGCAGTGTTTCCTTGATTGAATTAGCTCTCACACCAATATTTGCGTCTAGAGCCTTTGCATTGAGGGCTATCTGAAAACGGCTGTGGCGCTGAAGTTGCCTGTGAATGTGGAGTTGGTGGCATGTGAAACCCGCATGTGGAGCATTCGTTTGTGTGGGATGCTCTACCAGGTTCATTCCTAGATAATGCACTCAAAGGGCACTAAGCATAGAGTGTGAAAACTGAGTTTCCTTGAGAGCTGCTTGGAAGCCTGATGGTGTGTGAAGTTAGTGAGCCAAATGGAGTTGTTCTCCCACAAGAACCACTCGGCTGATCCTTCTTCAATATGCCCTTCACCAACATGCAGTGTTTCCTTGATTGAATTAGCTCTCACACCAATATTTGCGTCTAGAGCCTTTGCATTGAGGGCTATCTGAAAACGGCTGTGGCGCTGAAGTTGCCTGTGAATGTGGAGTTGGTGGCATGTGAAACCCGCATGTGGAACATTCGTTTGTGTGGGATGCTCTACCAGGTTCATTCCTAGATAATGCATTTAAAGGGGCACTAAAGATAGAGTGTGAAAACTGAGTTTCCTTGAGAGCTGCTTGGAAGCCTGATGGTGTGTGAAGTTAGTGAGCCAAATGGAGTTGTTCTCCCACAAGAACCACTCGGCTGATCCTTCTTCAATATGCCCTTCACCAACATGCAGTGTTTCCTTGATTGAATTAGTTCTCACACCAATATTTGCGTCTAGAGCCTTTGCATTGAGGGCTATCTGAAAACAGCTGTGGCGCTGAAGTTGCCTGTGAATGTGGAGTTGGTGGCATGTGAAACCCGCATGTGGAGCATTCGTTTGTGTGGGATGCTCTACCAGGTTCATTCCTAGATAATGCACTCAAAGGGCACTAAGCATAGAGTGTGAAAACTGAGTTTCCTTGAGAGCTGCTTGGAAGCCTGATGGTGTGTGAAGTTAGTGAGCCAAATGGAGTTGTTCTCCCACAAGAACCACTCGGCTGATCCTTCTTCAATATGCCCTTCACTAACATGCAGTGTTTCCTTGATTGAATTAGCTCTCACACCAATATTTGCGTCTAGAGCCTTTGCATTGAGGGCTATCTGAAAACGGCTGTGGCGCTGAAGTTGCCTGTGAATGTGGAGTTGTTGGCATGTGAAACCCGCATGTGGAGCATTCGTTTGTGTGGGATGCTCTACCAGGTTCATTCCTAGATAATGCACTCAAAGGGCACTAAGCATAGAGTGTGAAAACTGAGTTTCCTTGAGAGCTGCTTGGAAGCCTGATGGTGTGTGAAGTTAGTGAGCCAAATGGAGTTGTTCTCCCACAAGAAGCACTCGACTGATCCTTCTTCAATATGTCCTTCACCAACATGCAGTGTTTCCTTGATTGAATTAGCTCTCACACCAATATTTGCGTCTAGAGCCTTTGCATTGAGGGCTATCTGAAAACGGCTGTGGCGCTGAAGTGGCCTGTGAATGTGGAGTTGGTGGCATGTGAAACCCGCATGTGGAGCATTCGTTTGTGTGGGATGCTGACCAAGCTTCATTTCAGTCCTAGGCACACAAAGAGCACTAAGCATAGAGTGTGAAAACTGAGTTTCCTTGAGAGCTGCTTGGAAGCCTGATGGTGTGTGAAGTTAGTGAGCCAAATGGAGTTGTTCTCCCACAAGAACCACTCGGCTGATCCTTCTTCAATATGCCCTTCACCAACATGCAGTGTTTCCTTGATTGAATTAGCTCTCACACCAATATTTGCGTCTAGAGCCTTTGCATTGAGGGCTATCTGAAAACGGCTGTGGCGCTGAAGTTGCCTGTGAATGTGGAGTTGGTGGCATGTGAAACCCGCATGTGGAACATTCGTTTTGTGTGGGATGCTCTACCAGGTTCATTCCTAGATAATGCATTTAAAGGGGCACTAAAGATAGAGTGTGAAAACTGAGTTTCCTTGAGAGCTGCTTGGAAGCCTGATGGTGTGTGAAGTTAGTGAGCCAAATGGAGTTGTTCTCCCACAAGAACCACTCGGCTGATCCTTCTTCAATATGCCCTTCACCAACATGCAGTGTTTCCTTGATTGAATTAGTTCTCACACCAATATTTGCGTCTAGAGCCTTTGCATTGAGGGCTATCTGAAAACAGCTGTGGCGCTGAAGTTGCCTGTGAATGTGGAGTTGGTGGCATGTGAAACCCGCATGTGGAGCATTCGTTTGTGTGGGATGCTCTACCAGGTTCATTCCTAGATAATGCACTCAAAGGGCACTAAGCATAGAGTGTGAAAACTGAGTTTCCTTGAGAGCTGCTTGGAAGCCTGATGGTGTGTGAAGTTAGTGAGCCAAATGGAGTTGTTCTGCCACAAGAACCACTCGGCTGATCCTTCTTCAATATGCCCTTCACCAACATGCAGTGTTTCCTTGATTGAATTAGCTCTCACACCAATATTTGCGTCTAGAGCCTTTGCATTGAGGGCTATCTGAAAACGGCTGTGGCGCTGAAGTTGCCTGTGAATGTGGAGTTGTTGGCATGTGAAACCCGCATGTGGAGCATTCGTTTGTGTGGGATGCTCTACCAGGTTCATTCCTAGATAATGCACTCAAAGGGCACTAAGCATAGAGTGTGAAAACTGAGTTTCCTTGAGAGCTGCTTGGAAGCCTGATGGTGTGTGAAGTTAGTGAGCCAAATGGAGTTGTTCTCCCACAAGAAGCACTCGACTGATCCTTCTTCAATATGCCCTTCACCAACATGCAGTGTTTCCTTGATTGAATTAGCTCTCACACCAATATTTGCGTCTAGAGCCTTTGCATTGAGGGCTATCTGAAAACGGCTGTGGCGCTGAAGTTGCCTGTGAATGTGGAGTTGGTGGCATGTGAAACCCGCATGTGGAGCATTCGTTTGTGTGGGATGCTGACCAAGCTTCATTTCAGTCCTAGGCACACAAAGAGCACTAAGCATAGAGTGTGAAAACTGAGTTTCCTTGAGAGCTGCTTGGAAGCCTGATGGTGTGTGAAGTTAGTGAGCCAAATGGAGTTGTTCTCCCACAAGAACCACTCGGCTGATCCTTCTTCAATATGCCCTTCACCAACATGCAGTGTTTCCTTGATTGAATTAGCTCTCACACCAATATTTGCGTCTAGAGCCTTTGCATTGAGGGCTATCTGAAAACGGCTGTGGCGCTGAAGTTGCCTGAGAATGTGGAGTTGGTGCATGTGAAACCCGCATGTGGAGCATTCGTTTGTGTGGGATGCTGACCAAGCTTCATTTCAGTCCTAGGCACACAAAGAGCACTAAGCATAGAGTGTGAAAACTGAGTTTCCTTGAGAGCTGCTTGGAAGCCTGATGGTGTGTGAAGTTAGTGAGCCAAATGGAGTTGTTCTCCCACAAGAACCACTCGGCTGATCCTTCTTCAATATGCCCTTCACCAACATGCAGTGTTTCCTTGATTGAATTAGCTCTCACACCAATATTTGCGTCTAGAGCCTTTGCATTGAGGGCTATCTGAAAACGGCTGTGGCGCTGAAGTTGCCTGAGAATGTGGAGTTGGTGGCATGTGAAACCCGCATGTGGAGCATTCGTTTGTGTGGGATGCTGACCAAACTTCATTTCAGTCCTAGGCACACAAAGAGCACTAAGCATAGAGTGTGCAAACTGAGTTTCCTTGAGAGCTGCTTGGAAGCCTGATGGTGTGTGAAGTTAGTGAGCCAAATGGAGTTGTTCTCCCACAAGAACCACTCGGCTGATCCTTCTTCAATATGCCCTTCACCAACATGCAGTGTTTCCTTGATTGAATTAGCTCTCACACCAATATTTGCGTCTAGAGCCTTTGCATTGAGGGCTATCTGAAAACGGCTGTGGCGCTGAAGTTGCCTGAGAATGTGGAGTTGGTGGCATGTGAAACCCGCATGTGGAGCATTCGTTTGTGTGGGATGCTGACCAAGCTTCATTTCAGTCCTAGCCATACAAAGGGCACTAAGCATAGAGTGTGAAAACTGAGTTTCCTTGAGAGCTGCTTGGAAGCCTGATGGTGTGTGAAGTTAGTGAGCCAAATGGAGTTGTTCTCCCACAAGAACCACTCGGCTGATCCTTCTTCAATATGCCCTTCACCAACATGCAGTGTTTCCTTGATTGAATTAGCTCTCACACCAATATTTGCGTCTAGAGCCTTTGCATTGAGGGCTATCTGAGAACGGCTGTGGCGCTGAAGTGGCCTGTGAATGTGGAGTTGGTGGCATGTGAAACCCGCATGTGGAGCATTCGTTTGTGTGGGATGCTGACCAAGCTTCATTTCAGTCCTGGGCACTCAAAGGGCACTAAGCATAGAGGTGTGAAAACTGAGTTTCCTTGAGAGCTGCTTGGAAGCCTGATGGTGTGTGAAGTTAGTGAGCCAAATGGAGTTGTTCTCCCACAAGAACCACTCGGCTGATCCTTCTTCAATATGCCCTTCACCAACATGCAGTGTTTCCTTGATTGAATTAGCTCTCACACCAATATTTGCGTCTAGAGCCTTTGCATTGAGGGCTATCTGAAAACGGCTGTGGCGCTGAAGTTGCCTGTGAATGTGGAGTTGGTGGCATGTGAAACCCGCATGTGGAGCATTCGTTTGTGTGGGATGCTCTACCAGGTTCATTCCTAGATAATGCACTCAAAGGGCACTAAGCATAGAGTGTGAAAACTGAGTTTCCTTGAGAGCTGCTTGGAAGCCTGATGGTGTGTGAAGTTAGTGAGCCAAATGGAGTTGTTCTCCCACAAGAACCACTCGGCTGATCCTTCTTCAATATGCCCTTCACCAACATGCAGTGTTTCCTTGATTGAATTAGCTCTCACACCAATATTTGCGTCTAGAGCCTTTGCATTGAGGGCTATCTGAAAACAGCTGTGGCGCTGAAGTTGCCTGTGAATGTGGAGTTGGTGGCATGTGAAACCCGCATGTGGAACATTCTTTTGTGTGGGATGCTCTACCAGGTTCATTCCTAGATAATGCACTCAAAGGGCACTAACCATAGAGTGTGAAAACTGATTTCCTTGAGAGCTGCTTGGAAGCCTGATGGTGTGTGAAGTTAGTGAGCCAAATGGAGTTGTTCTCCCACAAGAACCACTCGGCTGATCCTTCTTCAATATGCCCTTCACCAACATGCAGTGTTTCCTTGATTGAATTAGCTCTCACACCAATATTTGCGTCTAGAGCCTTTGCATTGAGGGCTATCTGAAAACGGCTGTGGCGCTGAAGTTGCCTGTGAATGTGGAGTTGGTGGCATGTGAAACCCGCATGTGGAGCATTCGTTTGTGTGGGATGCTGACCAAGCTTCATTTCAGTCCTAGGCACACAAAGAGCACTAAGCATAGAGTGTGCAACCTGAGTTTCCTTGAGAGCTCCTTGGAAGCCTGATGGTGTGTGAAGTTAGTGAGCCAAATGGAGTTGTTCTCCCACAAGAACCACTCGGCTGATCCTTCTTCAATATGCCCCTCACCAACATGCAGTGTTTCCTTGATTGAATTAGCTCTCACACCAATATTTGCGTCTAGAGCCTTTGCATTGAGGGCTATCTGAAAACGGCTTGTGGCGCTGAAGTGGCCTGTGAATGTGGAGTTGGTGGCATGTGAAACCCGCATGTGGAGCATTCGTTTGTGTGGGATGCTCTACCAGGTTCATTCCTAGATAATGCACTCAAAGGGCACTAAGCATAGAGTGTGAAAACTGAGTTTCCTTGAGAGCTGCTTGGAAGCCTGATGGTGTGTGAAGTTAGTGAGCCAAATGGAGTTGTTCTCCCACAAGAACCACTCGGCTGATCCTTCTTCAATATGCCCTTCACCAACATGCAGTGTTTCCTTGATTGAATTAGCTCTCACACCAATATTTGCGTCTAGAGCCTTTGCATTGAGGGCTATCTGAAAACAGCTGTGGCGCTGAAGTTGCCTGTGAATGTGGAGTTGTTGGCATGTGAAACCCGCATGTGGAACATTCGTTTGTGTGGGATGCTCTACCAGGTTCATTCCTAGATAATGCACTCAAAGGGCACTAACCATAGAGTGTGAAAACTGATTTCCTTGAGAGCTGCTTGGAAGCCTGATGGTGTGTGAAGTTAGTGAGCCAAATGGAGTTGTTCTCCCACAAGAACCACTCGGCTGATCCTTCTTCAATATGCCCTTCACCAACATGCAGTGTTTCCTTGATTGAATTAGCTCTCACACCAATATTTGCGTCTAGAGCCTTTGCATTGAGGGCTATCTGAAAACGGCTGTGGCGCTGAAGTTGCCTGTGAGTGTGGAGTTGTTGGCATGTGAAACCCGCATGTGGAGCATTCGTTTGTGTGGGATGCTCTACCAGGTTCATTCCTAGATAATGCACTCAAAGGGCACTAAGCATAGAGTGTGAAAACTGAGTTTCCTTGAGAGCTGCTTGGAAGCCTGATGGTGTGTGAAGTTAGTGAGCCAAATGGAGTTGTTCTCCCACAAGAACCACTCGGCTGATCCTTCTTCAATATGCCCTTCACCAACATGCAGTGTTTCCTTGATTGAATTAGCTCTCACACCAATATTTGTGTCTAGAGCCTTTGCATTGAGGGCTATCTGAAAACGACTGTGGCGCTGAAGTTGCCTGTGAATGTGGAGTTGGTGGCATGTGAAACCCGCATGTGGAGCATTCGTTTGTGTGGGATGCTCTACCAGGTTCATTCCTAGATAATGCACTCAAAGGGCACTAAGCATAGAGTGTGAAAACTGAGTTTCCTTGAGAGCTGCTTGGAAGCCTGATGGTGTGTGAAGTTAGTGAGCCAAATGGAGCTGTTCTCCCACAAGAACCACTCGGCTGATCCTTCTTCAATATGCCCTTCACCAACATGCAGTGTTTCCTTGATTGAATTAGCTCTCACACCAATATTTGCGTCTAGAGCCTTTGCATTGAGGGCTATCTGAAAACGGCTGTGGCGCTGAAGTTGCCTGAGAATGTGGAGTTGGTGGCATGTGAAACCCGCATGTGGAGCATTCGTTTGTGTGGGATGCTGACCAAGCTTCATTTCAGTCCTAGCCATACAAAGGGCACTAAGCATAGAGTGTGAAAACTGAGTTTCCTTGAGAGCTGCTTGGAAGCCTGATGGTGTGTGAAGTTAGTGAGCCAAATGGAGTTGTTCTCCCACAAGAACCACTCGGCTGATCCTTCTTCAATATGCCCTTCACCAACATGCAGTGTTTCCTTGATTGAATTAGCTCTCACACCAATATTTGCGTCTAGAGCCTTTGCATTGAGGGCTATCTGAGAACGGCTGTGGCGCTGAAGTGGCCTGTGAATGTGGAGTTGGTGGCATGTGAAACCCGCATGTGGAGCATTCGTTTGTGTGGGATGCTGACCAAGCTTCATTTCAGTCCTGGGCACTCAAAGGGCACTAAGCATAGAGTGTGAAAACTGAGTTTCCTTGAGAGCTGCTTGGAAGCCTGATGGTGTGTGAAGTTAGTGAGCCAAATGGAGTTGTTCTCCCACAAGAACCACTCGGCTGATCCTTCTTCAATATGCCCTTCACCAACATGCAGTGTTTCCTTGATTGAATTAGCTCTCACACCAATATTTGCGTCTAGAGCCTTTGCATTGAGGGCTATCTGAAAACGGCTGTGGCGCTGAAGTGGCCTGTGAATGTGGAGTTGGTGGCATGTGAAACCCGCATGTGGAGCATTCGTTTGTGTGGGATGCTCTACCAGGTTCATTCCTAGATAATGCACTCAAAGGGCACTAAGCATAGAGTGTGAAAACTGAGTTTCCTTGAGAGCTGCTTGGAAGCCTGATGGTGTGTGAAGTTAGTGAGCCAAATGGAGTTGTTCTCCCACAAGAACCACTCGGCTGATCCTTCTTCAATATGCCCTTCACCAACATGCAGTGTTTCCTTGATTGAATTAGCTCTCACACCAATATTTGCGTCTAGAGCCTTTGCATTGAGGGCTATCTGAAAACAGCTGTGGCGCTGAAGTTGCCTGTGAATGTGGAGTTGTTGGCATGTGAAACCCGCATGTGGAGCATTCGTTTGTGTGGGATGCTCTACCAGGTTCATTCCTAGATAATGCACTCAAAGGGCACTAAGCATAGAGTGTGAAAACTGAGTTTCCTTGAGAGCTGCTTGGAAGCCTGATGGTGTGTGAAGTTAGTGAGCCAAATGGAGTTGTTCTCCCACAAGAACCACTCGGCTGATCCTTCTTCAATATGCCCTTCACCAACATGCAGTGTTTCCTTGATTGAATTAGCTCTCACACCAATATTTGTGTCTAGAGCCTTTGCATTGAGGGCTATCTGAAAACGACTGTGGCGCTGAAGTTGCCTGTGAATGTGGAGTTGGTGGCATGTGAAACCCGCATGTGGAGCATTCGTTTGTGTGGGATGCTCTACCAGGTTCATTCCTAGATAATGCACTCAAAGGGCACTAAGCATAGAGTGTGAAAACTGAGTTTCCTTGAGAGCTGCTTGGAAGCCTGATGGTGTGTGAAGTTAGTGAGCCAAATGGAGCTGTTCTCCCACAAGAACCACTCGGCTGATCCTTCTTCAATATGCCCTTCACCAACATGCAGTGTTTCCTTGATTGAATTAGCTCTCACACCAATATTTGCGTCTAGAGCCTTTGCATTGAGGGCTATCTGAAAACGGCTGTGGCGCTGAAGTTGCCTGTGAATGTGGAGTTGGTGGCATGTGAAAACCGCATGTGGAGCATTCGTTTGTGTGGGATGCTGACCAAGCTTCATTTCAGTCCTAGGCACACAAAGAGCACTAAGCATAGAGTGTGAAAACTGAGTTTCCTTGAGAGCTGCTTGGAAGCCTGATGGTGTGTGAAGTTAGTGAGCCAAATGGAGTTGTTCTCCCACAAGAACCACTCGGCTGATCCTTCTTCAATATGCCCTTCACCAACATGCAGTGTTTCCTTGATTGAATTAGCTCTCACACCAATATTTGCGTCTAGAGCCTTTGCATTGAGGGCTATCTGAAAACGGCTGTGGCGCTGAAGTTGCCTGAGAATGTGGAGTTGGTGGCATGTGAAACCCGCATGTGGAGCATTCGTTTGTGTGGGATGCTGACCAAGCTTCATTTCAGTCCTAGGCACACAAAGGGCACTAAGCATAGAGTGTGAAAACTGAGTTTCCTTGAGAGCTGCTTGGAAGCCTGATGGTGTGTGAAGTTAGTGAGCCAAATGGAGTTGTTCTCCCACAAGAACCACTCGGCTGATCCTTCTTCAATATGCCCTTCACCAACATGCAGTGTTTCCTTGATTGAATTAGCTCTCACACCAATATTTGCGTCTAGAGCCTTTGCATTGAGGGCTATCTGAAAACGGCTGTGGCGCTGAAGTTGCCTGTGAATGTGGAGTTGGTGGCATGTGAAACCCGCATGTGGAGCATTCGTTTGTGTGGGATGCTGACCAAGCTTCATTTCAGTCCTAGCCATACAAAGGGCACTAAGCATAGAGTGTGAAAACTGAGTTTCCTTGAGAGCTGCTTGGAAGCCTGATGGTGTGTGAAGTTAGTGAGCCAAATGGAGTTGTTCTCCCACAAGAACCACTCGGCTGATCCTTCTTCAATATGCCCTTCACCAACATGCAGTGTTTCCTTGATTGAATTAGCTCTCACACCAATATTTGCGTCTAGAGCCTTTGCATTGAGGGCTATCTGAAAACGGCTGTGGCGCTGAAGTTGCCTGTGAGTGTGGAGTTGTTGGCATGTGAAACCCGCATGTGGAGCACTCGTTTGTGTGGGATGCTCTACCAGGTTCATTCCTAGATAATGCACTCAAAGGGCACTAAGCATAGAGTGTGAAAACTGAGTTTCCTTGAGAGCTGCTTGGAAGCCTGATGGTGTGTGAAGTTAGTGAGCCAAATGGAGTTGTTCTCCCACAAGAACCACTCGGCTGATCCTTCTTCAATATGCCCTTCACCAACATGCAGTGTTTCCTTGATTGAATTAGCTCTCACACCAATATTTGCGTCTAGAGCCTTTGCATTGAGGGCTATCTGAAAACGGCTGTGGCTCTGAAGTGGCCTGTGAATGTGGAGTTGGTGGCATGTGAAACCCGCATGTGGAGCATTCGTTTGTGTGGGATGCTCTACCAGGTTCATTCCTAGATAATGCACTCAAAGGGCACTAAGCATAGAGTGTGAAAACTGAGTTTCCTTGAGAGCTGCTTGGAAGCCTGATGGTGTGTGAAGTTAGTGAGCCAAATGGAGTTGTTCTCCCACAAGAACCACTCGGCTGATCCTTCTTCAATATGCCCTTCACCAACATGCAGTGTTTCCTTGATTGAATTAGCTCTCACACCAATATTTGCGTCTAGAGCCTTTGCATTGAGGGCTATCTGAAAACGGCTGTGGCTCTGAAGTGGCCTGTGAATGTGGAGTTGGTGGCATGTGAAACCCGCATGTGGAACATTCGTTTGTGTGGGATGCTCTACCAGGTTCATTCCTAGATAATGCACTCAAAGGGCACTAAGCATAGAGTGTGAAAACTGAGTTTCCTTGAGAGCTGCTTGGAAGCCTGATGGTGTGTGAAGTTAGTGAGCCAAATGGAGTTGTTCTCCCACAAGAACCACTCGGCTGATCCTTCTTCAATATGCCCTTCACCAACATGCAGTGTTTCCTTGATTGAATTAGCTCTCACACCAATATTTGCGTCTAGAGCCTTTGCATTGAGGGCTATCTGAAAACGGCTGTGGCGCTGAAGTTGCCTGTGAATGTGGAGTTGGTGGCATGTGAAACCCGCATGTGGAGCATTCGTTTGTGTGGGATGCTGACCAAGCTTCATTTCAGTCCTAGCCATACAAAGGGCACTAAGCATAGAGTGTGAAAACTGAGTTTCCTTGAGAGCTGCTTGGAAGCCTGATGGTGTGTGAAGTTAGTGAGCCAAATGGAGTTGTTCTCCCACAAGAACCACTCGGCTGATCCTTCTTCAATATGCCCTTCACCAACATGCAGTGTTTCCTTGATTGAATTAGCTCTCACACCAATATTTGCGTCTAGAGCCTTTGCATTGAGGGCTATCTGAAAACGGCTGTGGCGCTGAAGTTGCCTGTGAATGTGGAGTTGGTGGCATGTGAAACCCGCATGTGGAACATTCGTTTGTGTGGGATGCTCTACCAGGTTCATTCCTAGATAATGCACTCAAAGGGCACTAAGCATAGAGTGTGAAAACTGAGTTTCCTTGAGAGCTGCTTGGAAGCCTGATGGTTTGTGAAGTTAGTGAGCCAAATGGAGTTGTTCTCCCACAAGAACCACTCGGCTGATCCTTCTTCAATATGCCCTTCACCAACATGCAGTGTTTCCTTGATTGAATTAGCTCTCACACCAATATTTGCGTCTAGAGCCTTTGCATTGAGGGCTATCTGAAAACGGCTGTGGCGCTGAAGTTGCCTGAGAATGTGGAGTTGGTGGCATGTGAAACCCGCATGTGGAGCATTCGTTTGTGTGGGATGCTGACCAAGCTTCATTTCAGTCCTAGGCACACAAAGAGCACTAAGCATAGAGTGTGAAAACTGAGTTTCCTTGAGAGCTGCTTGGAAGCCTGATGGTGTGTGAAGTTAGTGAGCCAAATGGAGTTGTTCTCCCACAAGAACCACTCGGCTGATCCTTCTTCAATATGCCCTTCACCAACATGCAGTGTTTCCTTGATTGAATTAGCTCTCACACCAATATTTGCGTCTAGAGCCTTTGCATTGAGGGCTATCTGAAAACGGCTGTGGCGCTGAAGTTGCCTGTGAATGTGGAGTTGGTGGCATGTGAAACCCGCATGTGGAGCATTCGTTTGTGTGGGATGCTGACCAAGCTTCATTTCAGTCCTAGCCATACAAAGGGCACTAAGCATAGAGTGTGAAAACTGAGTTTCCTTGAGAGCTGCTTGGAAGCCTGATGGTGTGTGAAGTTAGTGAGCCAAATGGAGTTGTTCTCCCACAAGAACCACTCGGCTGATCCTTCTTCAATATGCCCTTCACCAACATGCAGTGTTTCCTTGATTGAATTAGCTCTCACACCAATATTTGCTTCTAGAGCCTTTGCATTGAGGGCTATCTGAGAACGGCTGTGGCGCTGAAGTTGCCTGAGAATGTGGAGTTGGTGGCATGTGAAACCCGCATGTGGAGCATTCGTTTGTGTGGAATGCTGACCAAGCTTCATTTCAGTCCTGGGCACTCAAAGGGCACTAAGCATAGAGTGTGAAAACTGAGTTTCCTTGAGAGCTGCTTGGAAGCCTGATGGTGTGTGAAGTTAGTGAGCCAAATGGAGTTGTTCTCCCACAAGAACCACTCGGCTGATCCTTCTTCAATATGCCCTTCACCAACATGCAGTGTTTCCTTGATTGAATTAGCTCTCACACCAATATTTGCGTCTAGAGCCTTTGCATTGAGGGCTATCTGAAAACGGCTGTGGCTCTGAAGTGGCCTGTGAATGTGGAGTTGGTGGCATGTGAAACCCGCATGTGGAGCATTCGTTTGTGTGGGATGCTCTACCAGGTTCATTCCTAGATAATGCACTCAAAGGGCACTAAGCATAGAGTGTGAAAACTGAGTTTCCTTGAGAGCTGCTTGGAAGCCTGATGGTGTGTGAAGTTAGTGAGCCAAATGGAGTTGTTCTCCCACAAGAACCACTCGGCTGATCCTTCTTCAATATGCCCTTCACCAACATGCAGTGTTTCCTTGATTGAATTAGCTCTCACACCAATATTTGCGTCTAGAGCCTTTGCATTGAGGGCTATCTGAAAACGGCTGTGGCTCTGAAGTGGCCTGTGAATGTGGAGTTGGTGGCATGTGAAACCCGCATGTGGAACATTCGTTTGTGTGGGATGCTCTACCAGGTTCATTCCTAGATAATGCACTCAAAGGGCACTAAGCATAGAGTGTGAAAACTGAGTTTCCTTGAGAGCTGCTTGGAAGCCTGATGGTGTGTGAAGTTAGTGAGCCAAATGGAGTTGTTCTCCCACAAGAACCACTCGGCTGATCCTTCTTCAATATGCCCTTCACCAACATGCAGTGTTTCCTTGATTGAATTAGCTCTCACACCAATATTTGCGTCTAGAGCCTTTGCATTGAGGGCTATCTGAAAACGGCTGTGGCGCTGAAGTTGCCTGTGAATGTGGAGTTGGTGGCATGTGAAACCCGCATGTGGAGCATTCGTTTGTGTGGGATGCTGACCAAGCTTCATTTCAGTCCTAGCCATACAAAGGGCACTAAGCATAGAGTGTGAAAACTGAGTTTCCTTGAGAGCTGCTTGGAAGCCTGATGGTGTGTGAAGTTAGTGAGCCAAATGGAGTTGTTCTCCCACAAGAACCACTCGGCTGATCCTTCTTCAATATGCCCTTCACCAACATGCAGTGTTTCCTTGATTGAATTAGCTCTCACACCAATATTTGCGTCTAGAGCCTTTGCATTGAGGGCTATCTGAAAACGGCTGTGGCGCTGAAGTTGCCTGTGAATGTGGAGTTGGTGGCATGTGAAACCCGCATGTGGAACATTCGTTTGTGTGGGATGCTCTACCAGGTTCATTCCTAGATAATGCACTCAAAGGGCACTAAGCATAGAGTGTGAAAACTGAGTTTCCTTGAGAGCTGCTTGGAAGCCTGATGGTTTGTGAAGTTAGTGAGCCAAATGGAGTTGTTCTCCCACAAGAACCACTCGGCTGATCCTTCTTCAATATGCCCTTCACCAACATGCAGTGTTTCCTTGATTGAATTAGCTCTCACACCAATATTTGCGTCTAGAGCCTTTGCATTGAGGGCTATCTGAAAACGGCTGTGGCGCTGAAGTTGCCTGAGAATGTGGAGTTGGTGGCATGTGAAACCCGCATGTGGAGCATTCGTTTGTGTGGGATGCTGACCAAGCTTCATTTCAGTCCTAGGCACACAAAGAGCACTAAGCATAGAGTGTGAAAACTGAGTTTCCTTGAGAGCTGCTTGGAAGCCTGATGGTGTGTGAAGTTAGTGAGCCAAATGGAGTTGTTCTCCCACAAGAACCACTCGGCTGATCCTTCTTCAATATGCCCTTCACCAACATGCAGTGTTTCCTTGATTGAATTAGCTCTCACACCAATATTTGCGTCTAGAGCCTTTGCATTGAGGGCTATCTGAAAACGGCTGTGGCGCTGAAGTTGCCTGTGAATGTGGAGTTGGTGGCATGTGAAACCCGCATGTGGAGCATTCGTTTGTGTGGGATGCTGACCAAGCTTCATTTCAGTCCTAGCCATACAAAGGGCACTAAGCATAGAGTGTGAAAACTGAGTTTCCTTGAGAGCTGCTTGGAAGCCTGATGGTGTGTGAAGTTAGTGAGCCAAATGGAGTTGTTCTCCCACAAGAACCACTCGGCTGATCCTTCTTCAATATGCCCTTCACCAACATGCAGTGTTTCCTTGATTGAATTAGCTCTCACACCAATATTTGCTTCTAGAGCCTTTGCATTGAGGGCTATCTGAGAACGGCTGTGGCGCTGAAGTTGCCTGAGAATGTGGAGTTGGTGGCATGTGAAACCCGCATGTGGAGCATTCGTTTGTGTGGGATGCTCTACCAGGTTCATTTCAGTCCTAGGCACACATAGAGCACTAAGCATAGAGTGTGAAAACTGAGTTTCCTTGAGAGCTGCTTGGAAGCCTGATGGTGTGTGAAGTTAGTGAGCCAAATGGAGTTGTTCTCCCACAAGAACCACTCGGCTGATCCTTCTTCAATATGCCCTTCACCAACATGCAGTGTTTCCTTGATTGAATTAGCTCTCACACCAATATTTGCGTCTAGAGCCTTTGCATTGAGGGCTATCTGAAAACGGCTGTGGCGCTGAAGTTGCCTGTGAATGTGGAGTTGGTGGCATGTGAAACCCGCATGTGGAGCATTCGTTTGTGTGGGATGCTGACCAAGCTTCATTTCAGTCCTAGCCATACAAAGGACACTAAGCATAGAGTGTGAAAACTGAGTTTTCTTGAGAGCTGCTTGGAAGCCTGATGGTGTGTGAAGTTAGTGAGCCAAATGGAGTTGTTCTCCCACAAGAACCACTCGGCTGATCCTTCTTCAATATGCCCTTCACCAACATGCAGTGTTTCCTTGATTGAATTAGCTCTCACACCAATATTTGCGTCTAGAGCCTTTGCATTGAGGGCTATCTGAAAACGGCTGTGGCGCTGAAGTGGCCTGTGAATGTGGAGTTGGTGGCATGTGAAACCCGCATGTGGAGCATTCGTTTGTGTGGGATGCTCTACCAGGTTCATTCCTAGATAATGCACTCAAAGGGCACTAAGCATAGAGTGTGAAAACTGAGTTTCCTTGAGAGCTGCTTGGAAGCCTGATGGTGTGTGAAGTTAGTGAGCCAAATGGAGTTGTTCTCCCACAAGAACCACTCGGCTGATCCTTCTTCAATATGCCCTTCACCAACATGCAGTGTTTCCTTGATTGAATTAGCTCTCACACCAATATTTGCGTCTAGAGCCTTTGCATTGAGGGCTATCTGAAAACGGCTGTGGCGCTGAAGTTGCCTGTGAATGTGGAGTTGGTGGCATGTGAAATCCGCATGTGGAGCATTCGTTTGTGTGGGATGCTCTACCAGGTTCATTCCTAGATAATGCACTCAAAGGGCACTAAGCATAGAGTGTGAAAACTGAGTTTCCTTGAGAGCTGCTTGGAAGCCTGATGGTGTGTGAAGTTAGTGAGCCAAATGGAGTTGTTCTCCCACAAGAACCACTCGGCTGATCCTTCTTCAATATGCCCTTCACCAACATGCAGTGTTTCCTTGATTGAATTAGCTCTCACACCAATATTTGCGTCTAGAGCCTTTGCATTGAGGGCTATCTGAAAACGGCTGTGGCGCTGAAGTTGCCTGTGAATGTGGAGTTGGTGGCATGTGAAACCCGCATGTGGAACATTCGTTTGTGTGGGATGCTCTACCAGGTTCATTCCTAGATAATGCACTCAAAGGGCACTAAACATAGAGTGTGAAAACTGAGTTTCCTTGAGAGCTGCTTGGAAGCCTGATGGTGTGTGACGTTAGTGAGCCAAATGGAGTTGTTCTCCCACAAGAACCACTCGGCTGATCCTTCTTCAATATGCCCTTCACCAACATGCAATGTTTCCTTGATTGAATTAGCTCTCACACCAATATTTGCGTCTAGAGCCTTTGCATTGAGGGCTATCTGAAAACGGCTGTGGCGCTGAAGTTGCCTGTGAATGTGGAGTTGGTGGCATGTGAAACCCGCATGTGGAGCATTCGTTTGTGTGGGATGCTCTACCAGGTTCATTCCTAGATAATGCACTCAAAGGGCACTAAGCATAGAGTGTGAAAACTGAGTTTCCTTGAGAGCTGCTTGGAAGCCTGATGGTGTGTGAAGTTAGTGAGCCAAATGGAGTTGTTCTCCTACAGGAACCACTCGGCTGATTCTTCTTCAATATGCCCTTCACCAACATGCAGTGTTTCCTTGATTGAATTAGCTCTCACACCAATATTTGCGTCTAGAGCCTTTGCATTGAGGGCTATCTGAAAACGGCTGTGGCTCTGAAGTGGCCTGTGAATGTGGAGTTGGTGGCATGTGAAACCCGCATGTGGAGCATTCGTTTGTGTGGGATGCTCTACCAGGTTCATTCCTAGATAATGCACTCAAAGGGCACTAAGCATAGAGTGTGAAAACTGAGTTTCCTTGAGAGCTGCTTGGAAGCCTGATGGTGTGTGAAGTTAGTGAGCCAAATGGAGTTGTTCTCCACAAGAACCACTCGGCTGATCCTTCTTCAATATGCCCTTCACCAACATGCAGTGTTTCCTTGATTGAATTAGCTCTCACACCAATATTTGCGTCTAGAGCCTTTGCATTGAGGGCTATCTGAAAACGGCTGTGGCGCTGAAGTTGCCTGAGAATGTGGAGTTGGTGGCATGTGAAACCCGCATGTGGAGCATTCGTTTGTGTGGGATACTGACCAAGCTTCATTTCAGTCCTAGGCACACATAGAGCACTAAGCATAGAGTGTGAAAACTGAGTTTCCTTGAGAGCTGCTTGGAAGCCTGATGGTGTGTGAAGTTAGTGAGCCAAATGGAGTTGTTCTCCACAAGAACCACTCGGCTGATCCTTCTTCAATATGCCCTTCACCAACATGCAGTGTTTCCTTGATTGAATTAGCTCTCACACCAATATTTGTGTCTAGAGCCTTTGCATTGAGGGCTATCTGAAAACGGCTGTGGCGCTGAAGTTGCCTGTGAATGTGGAGTTGGTGGCATGTGAAATCCGCATGTGGAGCATTCGTTTGTGTGGGATGCTCTACCAGGTTCATTCCTAGATAATGCACTCAAAGGGCACTAAGCATAGAGTGTGAAAACTGAGTTTCCTTGAGAGCTGCTTGGAAGCCTGATGGTGTGTGAAGTTAGTGAGCCAAATGGAGTTGTTCTCCCACAAGAACCACTCGGCTGATCCTTCTTCAATATGCCCTTCACCAACATGCAGTGTTTCCTTGATTGAATTAGCTCTCACAATACTATTTGCATCTAGAGCCTTTGCATTGAGGGCTATCTGAAAACGGCTGTGGCGCTGAAGTTGCCTGTGAATGTGGAGTTGGTGGCATGTGAAACCCGCATGTGGAGCATTCGGTTGTGTGGGATGCTCTACCAGGTTCATTCCTAGATAATGCACTCAAAGGGCACTAAGCATAGGGTGTGAAAACTGAGTTTCCTTGAGAGATGCTTGGAAGCCTGATGGTGTGTGAAGTTAGTGAGCCAAATGGAGTTGTTCTCCCACAAGAACCACTCGGCTGATCCTTCTTCAATATGCCCTTCACCAACATGCAGTGTTTCCTTGATTGAATTAGCTCTCACACCAATATTTGCGTCTAGAGCCTTTGCATTGAGGGCTATCTGAAAACGGCTGTGGCGCTGAAGTGGCCTGTGAATGTGGAGTTGGTGGCATGTGAAACCCGCATGTGGAGCATTCGTTTGTGTGGGATGCTCTACCAGGTTCATTCCTAGATAATGCACTCAAAGGGCACTAAGCATAGAGTGTGAAAACTGAGTTTCCTTGAGAGCTGCTTGGAAGCCTGATGGTGTGTGAAGTTAGTGAGCCAAATGGAGTTGTTCTCCCACAAGAACCACTCGGCTGATCCTTCTTCAATATGCCCTTCACCAACATGCAGTGTTTCCTTGATTGAATTAGCTCTCACACCAATATTTGCGTCTAGAGCCTTTGCATTGAGGGCTATCTGAAAACGGCTGTGGCTCTGAAGTGGCCTGTGAATGTGGAGTTGGTGGCATGTGAAACCCGCATGTGGAACATTCGTTTGTGTGGGATGCTCTACCAGGTTCATTCCTAGATAATGCACTCAAAGGGCACTAAGCATAGAGTGTGAAAACTGAGTTTCCTTGAGAGCTGCTTGGAAGCCTGATGGTGTGTGAAGTTAGTGAGCCAAATGGAGTTGTTCTCCCACAAGAACCACTCGGCTGATCCTTCTTCAATATGCCCTTCACCAACATGCAGTGTTTCCTTGATTGAATTAGCTCTCACACCAATATTTGCGTCTAGAGCCTTTGCATTGAGGGCTATCTGAAAACGGCTGTGGCGCTGAAGTTGCCTGTGAATGTGGAGTTGGTGGCATGTGAAACCCGCATGTGGAGCATTCGTTTGTGTGGGATGCTGACCAAGCTTCATTTCAGTCCTAGCCATACAAAGGGCACTAAGCATAGAGTGTGAAAACTGAGTTTCCTTGAGAGCTGCTTGGAAGCCTGATGGTGTGTGAAGTTAGTGAGCCAAATGGAGTTGTTCTCCCACAAGAACCACTCGGCTGATCCTTCTTCAATATGCCCTTCACCAACATGCAGTGTTTCCTTGATTGAATTAGCTCTCACACCAATATTTGCGTCTAGAGCCTTTGCATTGAGGGCTATCTGAAAACGGCTGTGGCGCTGAAGTTGCCTGTGAATGTGGAGTTGGTGGCATGTGAAACCCGCATGTGGAACATTCGTTTGTGTGGGATGCTCTACCAGGTTCATTCCTAGATAATGCACTCAAAGGGCACTAAGCATAGAGTGTGAAAACTGAGTTTCCTTGAGAGCTGCTTGGAAGCCTGATGGTTTGTGAAGTTAGTGAGCCAAATGGAGTTGTTCTCCCACAAGAACCACTCGGCTGATCCTTCTTCAATATGCCCTTCACCAACATGCAGTGTTTCCTTGATTGAATTAGCTCTCACACCAATATTTGCGTCTAGAGCCTTTGCATTGAGGGCTATCTGAAAACGGCTGTGGCGCTGAAGTTGCCTGAGAATGTGGAGTTGGTGGCATGTGAAACCCGCATGTGGAGCATTCGTTTGTGTGGGATGCTCTACCAGGTTCATTCCTAGATAATGCACTCAAAGGGCACTAAGCATAGAGTGTGAAAACTGAGTTTCCTTGAGAGCTGCTTGGAAGCCTGATGGTGTGTGAAGTTAGTGAGCCAAATGGAGTTGTTCTCCCACAAGAACCACTCGGCTGATCCTTCTTCAATATGCCCTTCACCAACATGCAGTGTTTCCTTGATTGAATTAGCTCTCACACCAATATTTGCGTCTAGAGCCTTTGCATTGAGGGCTATCTGAAAACGGCTGTGGCGCTGAAGTTGCCTGTGAATGTGGAGTTGGTGGCATGTGAAACCCGCATGTGGAGCATTCGTTTGTGTGGGATGCTGACCAAGCTTCATTTCAGTCCTAGCCATACAAAGGGCACTAAGCATAGAGTGTGAAAACTGAGTTTCCTTGAGAGCTGCTTGGAAGCCTGATGGTGTGTGAAGTTAGTGAGCCAAATGGAGTTGTTCTCCCACAAGAACCACTCGGCTGATCCTTCTTCAATATGCCCTTCACCAACATGCAGTGTTTCCTTGATTGAATTAGCTCTCACACCAATATTTGCTTCTAGAGCCTTTGCATTGAGGGCTATCTGAGAACGGCTGTGGCGCTGAAGTTGCCTGAGAATGTGGAGTTGGTGGCATGTGAAACCCGCATGTGGAGCATTCGTTTGTGTGGGATGCTCTACCAGGTTCATTTCAGTCCTAGGCACACATAGAGCACTAAGCATAGAGTGTGAAAACTGAGTTTCCTTGAGAGCTGCTTGGAAGCCTGATGGTGTGTGAAGTTAGTGAGCCAAATGGAGTTGTTCTCCCACAAGAACCACTCGGCTGATCCTTCTTCAATATGCCCTTCACCAACATGCAGTGTTTCCTTGATTGAATTAGCTCTCACACCAATATTTGCGTCTAGAGCCTTTGCATTGAGGGCTATCTGAAAACGGCTGTGGCGCTGAAGTTGCCTGTGAATGTGGAGTTGGTGGCATGTGAAACCCGCATGTGGAGCATTCGTTTGTGTGGGATGCTGACCAAGCTTCATTTCAGTCCTAGCCATACAAAGGACACTAAGCATAGAGTGTGAAAACTGAGTTTTCTTGAGAGCTGCTTGGAAGCCTGATGGTGTGTGAAGTTAGTGAGCCAAATGGAGTTGTTCTCCCACAAGAACCACTCGGCTGATCCTTCTTCAATATGCCCTTCACCAACATGCAGTGTTTCCTTGATTGAATTAGCTCTCACACCAATATTTGCGTCTAGAGCCTTTGCATTGAGGGCTATCTGAAAACGGCTGTGGCGCTGAAGTGGCCTGTGAATGTGGAGTTGGTGGCATGTGAAACCCGCATGTGGAGCATTCGTTTGTGTGGGATGCTCTACCAGGTTCATTCCTAGATAATGCACTCAAAGGGCACTAAGCATAGAGTGTGAAAACTGAGTTTCCTTGAGAGCTGCTTGGAAGCCTGATGGTGTGTGAAGTTAGTGAGCCAAATGGAGTTGTTCTCCCACAAGAACCACTCGGCTGATCCTTCTTCAATATGCCCTTCACCAACATGCAGTGTTTCCTTGATTGAATTAGCTCTCACACCAATATTTGCGTCTAGAGCCTTTGCATTGAGGGCTATCTGAAAACGGCTGTGGCGCTGAAGTTGCCTGTGAATGTGGAGTTGGTGGCATGTGAAATCCGCATGTGGAGCATTCGTTTGTGTGGGATGCTCTACCAGGTTCATTCCTAGATAATGCACTCAAAGGGCACTAAGCATAGAGTGTGAAAACTGAGTTTCCTTGAGAGCTGCTTGGAAGCCTGATGGTGTGTGAAGTTAGTGAGCCAAATGGAGTTGTTCTCCCACAAGAACCACTCGGCTGATCCTTCTTCAATATGCCCTTCACCAACATGCAGTGTTTCCTTGATTGAATTAGCTCTCACACCAATATTTGCGTCTAGAGCCTTTGCATTGAGGGCTATCTGAAAACGGCTGTGGCGCTGAAGTTGCCTGTGAATGTGGAGTTGGTGGCATGTGAAACCCGCATGTGGAACATTCGTTTGTGTGGGATGCTCTACCAGGTTCATTCCTAGATAATGCACTCAAAGGGCACTAAACATAGAGTGTGAAAACTGAGTTTCCTTGAGAGCTGCTTGGAAGCCTGATGGTGTGTGACGTTAGTGAGCCAAATGGAGTTGTTCTCCCACAAGAACCACTCGGCTGATCCTTCTTCAATATGCCCTTCACCAACATGCAATGTTTCCTTGATTGAATTAGCTCTCACACCAATATTTGCGTCTAGAGCCTTTGCATTGAGGGCTATCTGAAAACGGCTGTGGCGCTGAAGTTGCCTGTGAATGTGGAGTTGGTGGCATGTGAAACCCGCATGTGGAGCATTCGTTTGTGTGGGATGCTCTACCAGGTTCATTCCTAGATAATGCACTCAAAGGGCACTAAGCATAGAGTGTGAAAACTGAGTTTCCTTGAGAGCTGCTTGGAAGCCTGATGGTGTGTGAAGTTAGTGAGCCAAATGGAGTTGTTCTCCTACAGGAACCACTCGGCTGATTCTTCTTCAATATGCCCTTCACCAACATGCAGTGTTTCCTTGATTGAATTAGCTCTCACACCAATATTTGCG
>NW_026699730.1:0-42124 GCF_030435755.1 Ochotona princeps | reverse complement strand
TGTGGAGTTGGTGGCATGTGAAACCCGCATGTGGAGCATTCGTTTGTGTGGGATGCTGACCAAGCTACATTTCAGTCCTAGCCACACAAAGGGCATTAAGCATAGAGTGTGAAAACTGAGTTTCCTTGAGAGCTGCTTGGAAGCCTGATGGTGTGTGAAGTTAGTGAGCCAAATGGAGTTGTTCTCCCACAAGAACCACTCGGCTGATCCTTCTTCAATATGCCCTTCACCAACATGCAGTGTTTCCTTGATTGAATTAGCTCTCACACCAATATTTGCGTCTAGAGCCTTTGCATTGAGGGCTATCTGAAAACGGCTGTGGCGCTGAAGTTGCCTGTGAATGTGGAGTTGGTGGCATGTGAAACCCGCATGTGGAGCATTCGTTTGTGTGGGATGCTGACCAGGTTCATTCCTAGATAATGCACTCAAAGGGCACTAAGTATAGAGTGTGAAAACTGAGTTTCCTTGAGAGCTGCTTGGAAGCCTGATGGTGTGTGAAGTTAGTGAGCCAAATGGAGTTGTTCTCCCACAAGAACCACTCGGCTGATCCTTCTTCAATATGCCCTTCACCAACATGCAGTGTTTCCTTGATTGAATTAGCTCTCACACCAATATTTGCGTCTAGAGCCTTTGCATTGAGGGCTATCTGAAAACGGCTGTGGCGCTGAAGTTGCCTGTGAATGTGGAGTTGGTGGCATGTGAAACCCGCATGTGGAGCATTCGTTTGTGTGGGATGCTCTACCAGGTTCATTCCTAGATAATGCACTCAAAGGGCACTAAGCATAGAGGGTGAAAACTGAGTTTCCTTGAGAGCTGCTTGGAAGCCTGATGGTGTGTGAAGTTAGTGAGCCAAATGGAGTTGTTCTCCCACAAGAACCACTCGGCTGATCCTTCTTCAATATGCCCTTCACCAACATGCAGTGTTTCCTTGATTGAATTAGCTCTCACACCAATATTTGCGTCTAGAGCCTTTGCATTGAGGGCTATCTGAAAACGGCTGTGGCACTGAAGTTGCCTGTGAATGTGGAGTTGGTGGCATGTGAAACCCGCATGTGGAGCATTCGTTTGTGTGGGATGCTGACCAAGCTACATTTCAGTCCTAGGCACACAAAGGGCATTAAGCATAGAGTGTGAAAACTGAGTTTCCTTGAGAGCTGCTTGGAAGCCTGATGGTGTGTGAAGTTAGTGAGCCAAATGGAGTTGTTCTCCCACAAGAACCACTCGGCTGATCCTTCTTCAATATGCCCTTCACCAACATGCAGTGTTTCCTTGATTGATTTAGATCTCACACCAATATTTGCGTCTAGAGCCTTTGCATTGAGGGCTATCTGAAAACGGCTGTGGCGCTGAAGTTGCCTGTGAATGTGGAGTTGGTGGCATGTGAAACCCGCATGTGGAGCATTCGTTTGTGTGGGATGCTCTACCAGGTTCATTCCTAGATAATGCACTCAAAGGGCACTAAGCATAGAGTGTGAAAACTGAGTTTCCTTGAGAGCTGCTTGGAAGCCTGATGGTGTGTGAAGTTAGTGAGCCAAATGGAGTTGTTCTCCCACAAGAACCACTCGGTTGATCCTTCTTCAATATGCCCTTCACCAACATGCAGTGTTTCCTTGATTGAATTAGCTCTCACACCAATATTTGCGTCTAGAGCCTTTGCATTGTGGGCTATCTGAAAACGGCTGTGGCGCTGAAGTTGCCTGTGAATGTGGAGTTGGTGGCATGTGAAACCCGCATGTGGAGCATTCGTTTGTGTGGGATGCTCTACCAGGTTCATTCCTAGATAATGCACTCAAAGGGCACTAAGCATAGAGTGTGAAAACTGAGTTTCCTTGAGAGCTGCTTGGAAGCCTGATGGTGTGTGAAGTTAGTGAGCCAAATGGAGTTGTTCTCCCACAAGAACCACTCGGCTGATCCTTCTTCAATATGCCCTTCACCAACATGCAGTGTTTCCTTGATTGAATTAGCTCTCACACCAATATTTGCGTCTAGAGCCTTTGCATTGAGGGCTATCTGAAAACGGCTGTGGCGCTGAAGTTGTCTGTGAATGTGGAGTTGGTGGCATGTGAAACCCGCATGTGGAGCATTCGTTTGTGTGGATGCTGACCAAGCTTCATTTCAGTCCTAGCCACACAAAGAGCACTAAGCATAGAGTGTGAAAACTGAGTTTCCTTGAGAGCTGCTTGGAAGCCTGATGGTGTGTGAAGTTAGTGAGCCAAATGGAGTTGTTCTCCCACAAGAACCACTCGGCTGATCCTTCTTCAATATGCCCTTCACCAACATGCAGTGTTTCCTTGATTGAATTAGCTCTCACACCAATATTTGCGTCTAGAGCCTTTGCCTTGAGGGCTATCTGAAAACGGCTGTGGCGCTGAAGTTGCCTGTCAATGTGGAGTTGGTGGCATGTGAAACCCGCATGTGGAGCATTCGTTTGTGTGGGATGCTCTACCAGGTTCATTCCTGGATAATGCACTCAAAGGGCACTAAACATAGAGTGTGAAAACTGAGTTTCCTTGAGAGCTGCTTGGAAGCCTGATGGTGTGTGAAGTTAGTGAGCCAAATGGAGTTGTTCTCCCACAAGAACCACTCGGCTGATCCTTCTTCAATATGCCCTTCACCAACATGCAGTGTTTCCTTGATTGAATTAGCTCTCACACCAATATTTGCGTCTAGAGCCTTTGCATTGAGGGCTATCTGAAAATGGCTGTGGCACTGAAGTTGCCTGTGAATGTGGAGTTGGTGGCATGTGAAACCAGCATGTGGAGCATTCGTTTGTGTGGGATGCTCTACCAGGTTCATTCCTAGATAATGCACTCAAAGACCACTAATCATAGAGTGTGAAAACTGAGTTTCCTTGAGAGCTGCTTGGAAGCCTGATGGTGTGTGAAGTTAGTGAGCCAAATGGAGTTGTTCTCCCACAAGAACCACTCGGCTGATCCTTCTTCAATATGCCCTTCACCAACATGCAGTGTTTCCTTGATTGAATTAGCTCTCACACCAATATTTGCGTCTAGAGCCTTTGCATTGAGGGCTATCTGAAAACGGCTGTGGCGCTGAAGTTGCCTGTGAATGTGGAGTTGGTGGCATGTGAAACCCGCATGTGGAGCATTCGTTTGTGCGGGATGCTGACCAGGTTCATTCCTAGATAATGCACTCAAAGGGCACTAAGCATAGAGTGTGAAAACTGAGTTTCCTTGAGAGCTGCTTGGAAGCCTGATGGTGTATGAAGTTAGTGAGCCAAATGGAGTTGTTCTCCCACAAGAACCACTCGGTTGATCCTTCTTCAATATGCCCTTCACCAACATGCAGTGTTTCCTTGATTGAATTAGCTCTCACACCAATATTTGCGTCTAGAGCCTTTGCATTGTGGGCTATCTGAAAACGGCTGTGGCGCTGAAGTTGCCTGTGAATGTGGAGTTGGTGGCATGTGAAACCCGCATGTGGAGCATTCGTTTGTGTGGGATGCTCTACCAGGTTCATTCCTAGATAATGCACTCAAAGGGCACTAAGCATAGAGTGTGAAAACTGAGTTTCCTTGAGAGCTGCTTGGAAGCCTGATGGTGTGTGAAGTTAGTGAGCCAAATGGAGTTGTTCTCCCACAAGAACCACTCGGCTGATCCTTCTTCAATATGCCCTTCACCAACATGCAGTGTTTCCTTGATTGAATTAGCTCTCACACCAATATTTGCGTCTAGAGCCTTTGCATTGAGGGCTATCTGAAAACGGCTGTGGCGCTGAAGTTGCCTGTGAATGTGGAGTTGGTGGCATGTGAAACCCGCATGTGGAGCATTCGTTTGTGTGGGATGCTGACCAAGCTTCATTTCAGTCCTAGGCACACAAAGGGCACTAAGCATAGAGTGTGAAAACTGAGTTTCCTTGAGAGCTGCTTGGAAGCCTGATGGTGTGTGAAGTTAGTGAGCCAAATGGAGTTGTTCTCCCACAAGAACCACTCGGCTGATCCTTCTTCAATATGCCCTTCACCAACATGCAGTGTTTCCTTGATTGAATTAGCTCTCACACCAATATTTGCGTCTAGAGCCTTTGCATTGAGGGCTATCTGAAAACGGCTGTGGCGCTGAAGTTGCCTGTGAATGTGGAGTTGGTGGCATGTGAAACCCGCATGTGGAGCATTCGTTTGTGTGGGATGCTCTACCAGGTTCATTCCTGGATAAGGCACTCAAAGGGCACTAAACATAGAGTGTGAAAACTGAGTTTCCTTGAGAGCTGCTTGGAAGCCTGATGGTGTGTGAAGTTAGTGAGCCAAATGGAGTTGTTCTCCCACAAGAACCACTCGGCTGATCCTTCTTCAATATGCCCTTCACCAACATGCAGTGTTTCCTTGATTGAATTAGCTCTCACACCAATATTTGCGTCTAGAGCCTTTGCATTGAGGGCTATCTGAAAACGGCTGTGGCGCTGAAGTTGCCTGTGAATGTGGAGTTGGTGGCATGTGAAACCCGCATGTGGAGCATTCGTTTGTGTGGGATGCTCTACCAGGTTCATTGCTAGATAATGCACTCAAAGGGCACTAAGCATAGAGTGTGAAAACTGAGTTTCCTTGAGAGCTGCTTGGAAGCCTGATGGTGTGTGAAGTTAGTGAGCCAAATGGAGTTGTTCTCCCACAAGAACCACTCCGCTGATCCTTCTTCAATATGCCCTTCACCAACATGCAGTGTTTCCTTGATTGAATTAGCTCTCACACCAATATTTGCGTCTAGAGCCTTTGCATTGAGGGCTATCTGAAAACGGCTGTGGCGCTGAAGTTGCCTGTGAATGTGGAGTTGGTGGCATGTGAAACCCGCATGTGGAGCATTCGTTTGTGTGGGATGCTCTACCAGGTTCATTCGTAGATAATGCACTCAAAGGGCACTAAGCATAGAGTGTGAAAACTGAGTTTCCTTGAGAGCTGCTTGGAAGCCTGATGGTGTGTGAAGTTAGGGAGCCAAATGGAGTTGTTCTCCCACAAGAACCACTCGGTTGATCCTTCTTCAATATGCCCTTCACCAACATGCAGTGTTTCCTTGATTGAATTAGCTCTCACACCAATATTTGCGTCTAGAGCCTTTGCATTGTGGGCTATCTGAAAACGGCTGTGGCGCTGAAGTTGCCTGTGAATGTGGAGTTGGTGGCATGTGAAACCCGCATGTGGAGCATTCGTTTGTGTGGGATGCTCTACCAGGTTCATTCCTAGATAATGCACTCAAAGGGCACTAAGCATAGAGTGTGAAAACTGAGTTTCCTTGAGAGCTGCTTGGAAGCCTGATGGTGTGTGAAGTTAGTGAGCCAAATGGAGTTGTTCTCCCACAAGAACCACTCGGCTGATCCTTCTTCAATATGCCCTTCACCAACATGCAGTGTTTCCTTGATTGAATTAGCTCTCACACCAATATTTGCGTCTAGAGCCTTTGCATTGAGGGCTATCTGAAAACGGCTGTGGCGCTGAAGTTGCCTGTGAATGTGGAGTTGGTGGCATGTGAAACCCGCATGTGGAGCATTCGTTTGTGTGGGATGCTGACCAAGCTTCATTTCAGTCCTAGCCACACAAAGACCACTAAGCATAGAGTGTGAAAACTGAGTTTCCTTGAGAGCTGCTTGGAAGCCTGATGGTGTGTGAAGTTAGTGAGCCAAATGGAGTTGTTCTCCCACAAGAACCACTCGGCTGATCCTTCTTCAATATGCCCTTCACCAACATGCAGTGTTTCCTTGATTGAATTAGCTCTCACACCAATATTTGCGTCTAGAGCCTTTGCATTGAGGGCTATCTGAAAACGGCTGTGGCGCTGAAGTTGCCTGTGAATGTGGAGTTGGTGGCATGTGAAACCCGCATGTGGAGCATTCGTTTGTGTGGGATGCTCTACCAGGTTCATTCCTAGATAATGCACTCAAAGGGCACTAAGCATAGAGTGTGAAAACTGAGTTTCCTTGAGAGCTGCTTGGAAGCCTGATGGTGTGTGAAGTTAGTGAGCCAAATGGAGTTGTTCTCCCACAAGAACCACTCCGCTGATCCTTCTTCAATATGCCCTTCACCAACATGCAGTGTTTCCTTGATTGAATTAGCTCTCACACCAATATTTGCGTCTAGAGCCTTTGCATTGAGGGCTATCTGAAAACGGCTGTGGCGCTGAAGTTGCCTGTGAATGTGGAGTTGGTGGCATGTGAAACCCGCATGTGGAGCATTCGTTTGTGTGGGATGCTCTACCAGGTTCATTCGTAGATAATGCACTCAAAGGGCACTAAGCATAGAGTGTGAAAACTGAGTTTCCTTGAGAGCTGCTTGGAAGCCTGATGGTGTGTGAAGTTAGGGAGCCAAATGGAGTTGTTCTCCCACAAGAACCACTCGGTTGATCCTTCTTCAATATGCCCTTCACCAACATGCAGTGTTTCCTTGATTGAATTAGCTCTCACACCAATATTTGCGTCTAGAGCCTTTGCATTGTGGGCTATCTGAAAACGGCTGTGGCGCTGAAGTTGCCTGTGAATGTGGAGTTGGTGGCATGTGAAACCCGCATGTGGAGCATTCGTTTGTGTGGGATGCTCTACCAGGTTCATTCCTAGATAATGCACTCAAAGGGCACTAAGCATAGAGTGTGAAAACTGAGTTTCCTTGAGAGCTGCTTGGAAGCCTGATGGTGTGTGAAGTTAGTGAGCCAAATGGAGTTGTTCTCCCACAAGAACCACTCGGCTGATCCTTCTTCAATATGCCCTTCACCAACATGCAGTGTTTCCTTGATTGAATTAGCTCTCACACCAATATTTGCGTCTAGAGCCTTTGCATTGAGGGCTATCTGAAAACGGCTGTGGCGCTGAAGTTGCCTGTGAATGTGGAGTTGGTGGCATGTGAAACCCGCATGTGGAGCATTCGTTTGTGTGGGATGCTGACCAAGCTTCATTTCAGTCCTAGCCACACAAAGACCACTAAGCATAGAGTGTGAAAACTGAGTTTCCTTGAGAGCTGCTTGGAAGCCTGATGGTGTGTGAAGTTAGTGAGCCAAATGGAGTTGTTCTCCCACAAGAACCACTCGGCTGATCCTTCTTCAATATGCCCTTCACCAACATGCAGTGTTTCCTTGATTGAATTAGCTCTCACACCAATATTTGCGTCTAGAGCCTTTGCATTGAGGGCTATCTGAAAACGGCTGTGGCGCTGAAGTTGCCTGTGAATGTGGAGTTGGTGGCATGTGAAACCCGCATGTGGAGCATTCGTTTGTGTGGGATGCTGACCAATCTTCATTTCAGTTCTAGGCACACAAAGGGCATTAAGCATAGAGTGTGAAAACTGAGTTTCCTTGAGAGCTGCTTGGAAGCCTGATGGTGTGTGAAGTTAGTGAGCCAAATGGAGTTGTTCTCCCACAAGAACCACTCGGCTGATCCTTCTTCAATATGCCCTTCACCAACATGCAGTGTTTCCTTGATTGAATTAGCTCTCACACCAATATTTGCGTCTAGAGCCTTTGCATTGAGGGCTATCTGAAAACGGCTGTGGCGCTGAAGTTGCCTGTGAATGTGGAGTTGGTGGCATGTGAAACCCGCATGTGGAGCATTCGTTTGTGTGGGATGCTGACCAAGCTTCATTTCAGTCCTAGGCACACAAAGGGCATTAAGCATAGAGTGTGAAAACTGAGTTTCCTTGAGAGCTGCTTGGAAGCCTGATGGTGTGTGAAGTTAGTGAGCCAAATGGAGTTGTTCTCCCACAAGAACCACTCGGCTGATCCTTCTTCAATATGCCCTTCACCAACATGCAGTGTTTCCTTGATTGAATTAGCTCTCACACCAATATTTGTGTCTAGAGCCTTTGCATTGAGGGCTATCTGAAAACGGCTGTGGCGCTGAAGTTGCCTGTGAATGTGGAGTTGGTGGCATGTGAAACCCGCATGTGGAGCATTCGTTTGTGTGGGATGCTCTACCAGGTTCATTTCAGTCCTAGATAATGCACTCAAAGGGCACTAAGCATAGAGTGTGAAAACTGAGTTTCCTTGAGAGCTGCTTGGAAGCCTGATGGTGTGTGAAGTTAGTGAGCCAAATGGAGTTGTTCTCCCACAAGAACCACTCGGCTGATCCTTCTTCAATATGCCCTTCACCAACATGCAGTGTTTCCTTGATTGAATTAGCTCTCACACCAATATTTGCGTCTAGAGCCTTTGCATTGAGGGCTATCTGAAAACGGCTGTGGCGCTGAAGTTGCCTGTGAATGTGGAGTTGGTGGCATGTGAAACCCGCATGTGGAGCATTCGTTTGTGTGGGATGCTGACCAGGTTCATTCCTAGATAATGCACTCAAAGGGCACTAAGCATAGAGTGTGAAAACTGAGTTTCCTTGAGAGCTGCTTGGAAGCCTGATGGTGTGTGAAGTTAGTGAGCCAAATGGAGTTGTTCTCCCACAAGAACCACTCGGTTGATCCTTCTTCAATATGCCCTTCACCAACATGCAGTGTTTCCTTGATTGAATTAGCTCTCACACCAATATTTGCGTCTAGAGCCTTTGCATTGTGGGCTATCTGAAAACGGCTGTGGCGCTGAAGTTGCCTGTGAATGTGGAGTTGGTGGCATGTGAAACCCGCATGTGGAGCATTCGTTTGTGTGGGATGCTCTACCAGGTTCATTCCTGGATAATGCACTCAAAGGGCAATAAACATAGAGTGTGAAAACTGAGTTTCCTTGAGAGCTGCTTGGAAGCCTGATGGTGTGTGAAGTTAGTGAGCCAAATGGAGTTGTTCTCCCACAAGAACCACTCGGCTGATCCTTCTTCAATATGCCCTTCACCAACATGCAGTGTTTCCTTGATTGAATTAGCTCTCACACCAATATTTGCGTCTAGAGCCTTTGCATTGAGGGCTATCTGAAAATGGCTGTGGCACTGAAGTTGCCTGTGAATGTGGAGTTGGTGGCATGTGAAACCAGCATGTGGAGCATTCGTTTGTGTGGGATGCTCTACCAGGTTCATTCCTAGATAATGCACTCAAAGACCACTAAGCATAGAGTGTGAAAACTGAGTTTCCTTGAGAGCTGCTTGGAAGCCTGATGGTGTGTGAAGTTAGTGAGCCAAATGGAGTTGTTCTCCCACAAGAACCACTCGGCTGATCCTTCTTCAATATGCCCTTCACCAACATGCAGTGTTTCCTTGATTGAATTAGCTCTCACACCAATATTTGCGTCTAGAGCCTTTGCATTGAGGGCTATCTGAAAACGGCTGTGGCGCTGAAGTTGCCTGTGAATGTGGAGTTGGTGGCATGTGAAACCCGCATGTGGAGCATTCGTTTGTGTGGGATGCTGACCAGGTTCATTCCTAGATAATGCACTCAAAGGGCACTAAGCATAGAGTGTGAAAACTGAGTTTCCTTGAGAGCTGCTTGGAAGCCTGATGGTGTGTGAAGTTAGTGAGCCAAATGGAGTTGTTCTCCCACAAGAACCACTCGGCTGATCCTTCTTCAATATGCCCTTCACCAACATGCAGTGTTTCCTTGATTGAATTAGCTCTCACACCAATATTTGCGTCTAGAGCCTTTGCATTGAGGGCTATCTGAAAACGGCTGTGGCGCTGAAGTTGCCTGTGAATGTGGAGTTGGTGGCATGTGAAACCCGCATGTGGAGCATTCGTTTGTGTGGGATGCTGACCAAGCTTCATTTCAGTCCTAGCCACACAAAGACCACTAAGCATAGAGTGTGAAAACTGAGTTTCCTTGAGAGCTGCTTGGAAGCCTGATGGTGTGTGAAGTTAGTGAGCCAAATGGAGTTGTTCTCCCACAAGAACCACTCGGCTGATCCTTCTTCAATATGCCCTTCACCAACATGCAGTGTTTCCTTGATTGAATTAGCTCTCACACCAATATTTGCGTCTAGAGCCTTTGCATTGAGGGCTATCTGAAAACGGCTGTGGCGCTGAAGTTGCCTGTGAATGTGGAGTTGGTGGCATGTGAAACCCGCATGTGGAGCATTCGTTTGTGTGGGATGCTGACCAATCTTCATTTCAGTTCTAGGCACACAAAGGGCATTAAGCATAGAGTGTGAAAACTGAGTTTCCTTGAGAGCTGCTTGGAAGCCTGATGGTGTGTGAAGTTAGTGAGCCAAATGGAGTTGTTCTCCCACAAGAACCACTCGGCTGATCCTTCTTCAATATGCCCTTCACCAACATGCAGTGTTTCCTTGATTGAATTAGCTCTCACACCAATATTTGCGTCTAGAGCCTTTGCATTGAGGGCTATCTGAAAACGGCTGTGGCGCTGAAGTTGCCTGTGAATGTGGAGTTGGTGGCATGTGAAACCCGCATGTGGAGCATTCGTTTGTGTGGGATGCTGACCAAGCTTCATTTCAGTCCTAGGCACACAAAGGGCATTAAGCATAGAGTGTGAAAACTGAGTTTCCTTGAGAGCTGCTTGGAAGCCTGATGGTGTGTGAAGTTAGGGAGCCAAATGGAGTTGTTCTCCCACAAGAACCACTCGGCTGATCCTTCTTCAATATGCCCTTCACCAACATGCAGTGTTTCCTTGATTGAATTAGCTCTCACACCAATATTTGTGTCTAGAGCCTTTGCATTGAGGGCTATCTGAAAACGGCTGTGGCGCTGAAGTTGCCTGTGAATGTGGAGTTGGTGGCATGTGAAACCCGCATGTGGAACATTCGTTTGTGTGGGATGCTCTACCAGGTTCATTCCTAGATAATGCACTCAAAGGGCACTAAGCATAGAGTGTGAAAACTGAGTTTCCTTGAGAGCTGCTTGGAAGCCTGATGGTGTGTGAAGTTAGGGAGCCAAATGGAGTTGTTCTCCCACAAGAACCACTCGGCTGATCCTTCTTCAATATGCCCTTCACCAACATGCAGTGTTTCCTTGATTGAATTAGCTCTCACACCAATATTTGCGTCTAGAGCCTTTGCATTGAGGGCTATCTGAAAACGGCTGTGGCGCTGAAGTTGCCTGTGAATGTGGAGTTGGTGGCATGTGAAACCCGCATGTGGAGCATTCGTTTGTGTGGGATGCTGACCAAGCTTCATTTCAGTTCTAGGCACACAAAGGGCATTAAGCATAGAGTGTGAAAACTGAGTTTCCTTGAGAGCTGCTTGGAAGCCTGATGGTGTGTGAAGTTAGGGAGCCAAATGGAGTTGTTCTCCCACAAGAACCACTCGGCTGATCCTTCTTCAATATGCCCTTCACCAACATGCAGTGTTTCCTTGATTGAATTAGCTCTCACACCAATATTTGCATCTAGAGCCTTTGCATTGAGGGCTATCTGAAAATGGCTGTGGCGCTGAAGTTGCCTGTGAATGTGGAGTTGGTGGCATGTGAAACCCGCATGTGGAGCATTCGTTTGTGTGGGATGCTCTACCAGGTTCATTCCTAGATAATGCACTCAAAGGGCACTAAGCATAGAGTGTGAAAACTGAGTTTCCTTGAGAGCTGCTTGGAAGCCTGATGGTGTGTGAAGTTAGTGAGCCAAATGGAGTTGTTCTCCCACAAGAACCACTCGGCTGATCCTTCTTCAATATGCCCTTCACCAACATGCAGTGTTTCCTTGATTGAATTAGCTCTCACACCAATATTTGCGTCTAGAGCCTTTGCATTGAGGGCTATCTGAAAACGGCTGTGGCGCTGAAGTTGCCTGTGAATGTGGAGTTGGTGGCATGTGAAACCCGCATGTGGAGCATTCGTTTGTGTGGGATGCTGACCAAGCTTCATTTCAGTTCTAGGCACACAAAGGGCATTAAGCATAGAGTGTGAAAACTGAGTTTCCTTGAGAGCTGCTTGGAAGCCTGATGGTGTGTGAAGTTAGTGAGCCAAATGGAGTTGTTCTCCCACAAGAACCACTCGGCTGATCCTTCTTCAATATGCCCTTCACCAACATGCAGTGTTTCCTTGATTGAATTAGCTCTCACACCAATATTTGCGTCTAGAGCCTTTGCATTGAGGGCTATCTGAAAACGGCTGTGGCGCTGAAGTTGCCTGTGAATGTGGAGTTGGTGGCATGTGAAACCCGCATGTGGAGCATTCGTTTGTGTGGGATGCTCTACCAGGTTCATTCCTAGATAATGCACTCAAAGGGCACTAAGCATAGAGTGTGAAAACTGAGTTTCCTTGAGAGCTGCTTGGAAGCCTGATGGTGTGTGAAGTTAGGGAGCCAAATGGAGTTGTTCTCCCACAAGAACCACTCGGCTGATCCTTCTTCAATATGCCCTTCACCAACATGCAGTGTTTCCTTGATTGAATTAGCTCTCACACCAATATTTGTGTCTAGAGCCTTTGCATTGAGGGCTATCTGAAAACGGCTGTGGCGCTGAAGTTGCCTGTCAATGTGGAGTTGGTGGCATGTGAAACCCGCATGTGGAACATTCGTTTGTGTGGGATGCTCTACCAGGTTCATTTCAGTCCTAGCCATACAAAGGGCACTAAGCATAGAGTGTGAAAACTGAGTTTCCTTGAGAGCTGCTTGGAAGCCTGATGGTGTGTGAAGTTAGTGAGCCAAATGGAGTTGTTCTCCCACAAGAACCACTCGGCTGATCCTTCTTCAATATGCCCTTCACCAACATGCAGTGTTTCCTTGATTGAATTAGCTCTCACACCAATATTTGCGTCTAGAGCCTTTGCATTGAGGGCTATCTGAAAACGGCTGTGGCGCTGAAGTTGCCTGTGAATGTGGAGTTGGTGGCATGTGAAACCCGCATGTGGAGCATTCGTTTGTGTGGGATGCTCTACCAGGTTCATTCCTGGATAATGCACTCAAAGGGCACTAAGCATAGAGTGTGAAAACTGAGTTTCCTTGAGAGCTGCTTGGAAGCCTGATGGTGTGTGAAGTTAGTGAGCCAAATGGAGTTGTTCTCCCACAAGAACCACTCGGCTGATCCTTCTTCAATATGCCCTTCACCAGCATGCAGTGTTTCCTTGATTGAATTAGCTCTCACACCAATATTTGCGTCTAGAGCCTTTGCATTGAGGGCTATCTGAAAACGGCTGTGGCGCTGAAGTTGCCTGTCAATGTGGAGTTGGTGGCATGTGAAACCCGCATGTGGAGCATTCGTTTGTGTGGGATGCTCTACCAGGTTCATTCCTAGATAATGCACTCAAAGGGCACTAAGCATAGAGTGTGAAAACTGAGTTTCCTTGAGAGCTGCTTGGAAGCCTGATGGTGTGTGAAGTTAGTGAGCCAAATGGAGTTGTTCTCCCACAAGAACCACTCGGCTGATCCTTCTTCAATATGCCCTTCACCAACATGCAGTGTTTCCTTGATTGAATTAGCTCTCACACCAATATTTGCGTCTAGAGCCTTTGCATTGAGGGCTATCTGAAAACGGCTGTGGCGCTGAAGTTGCCTGTGAATGTGGAGTTGGTGTCATGTGAAACCCGCATGTGGAGCATTCGTTTGTGTGGGATGCTGACCAAGCTTCATTTCAGTCCTAGGCACACAAAGGGCATTAAGCATAGAGTGTGAAAACTGAGTTTCCTTGAGAGCTGCTTGGAAGCCTGATGGTGTGTGAAGTTAGTGAGCCAAATGAAGTTGTTCTCCCACAAGAACCACTCGGCTGATCCTTCTTCAATATGCCCTTCACCAACATGCAGTGTTTCCTTGATTGAATTAGCTCTCACACCAATATTTGTGTCTAGAGCCTTTGCATTGAGGGCTATCTGAAAACGGCTGTGGCGCTGAAGTTGCCTGTGAATGTGGAGTTGGTGGCATGTGAAACCCGCATGTGGAGCATTCGTTTGTGTGGGATGCTCTACCAGGTTCATTCCTAGATAATGCACTCAAAGGGCACTAAGCATAGAGTGTGAAAACTGAGTTTCCTTGAGAGCTGCTTGGAAGCCTGATGGTGTGTGAAGTTAGGGAGCCAAATGGAGTTGTTCTCCCACAAGAACCACTCGGCTGATCCTTCTTCAATATGCCCTTCACCAACATGCAGTGTTTCCTTGATTGAATTAGCTCTCACACCAATATTGCGTCTAGAGCCTTTGCATTGAGGGCTATCTGAAAACGGCTGTGGCGCTGAAGTTGCCTGTGAATGTGGAGTTGGTGGCATGTGAAACCCGCATGTGGAGCATTCGTTTGTGTGGCATGCTGACCAAGCTTCATTTCAGTTCTAGGCACACAAAGGGCATTAAGCATAGAGTGTGAAAACTGAGTTTCCTTGAGAGCTGCTTGGAAGCCTGATGGTGTGTGAAGTTAGTGAGCCAAATGGAGTTGTTCTCCCACAAGAACCACTCGGCTGATCCTTCTTCAATATGCCCTTCACCAACATGCAGTGTTTCCTTGATTGAATTAGCTCTCACACCGATATTTGCGTCTAGAGCCTTTGCATTGAGGGCTATCTGAAAACGGCTGTGGCGCTGAAGTTGCCTGTCAATGTGGAGTTGGTGGCATGTGAAACCCGCATGTGGAGCATTCGTTTGTGTGGGATGCTCTACCAGGTTCATTCCTAGATAATGCACTCAAAGGGCACTAAGCATAGAGTGTGAAAACTGAGTTTCCTTGAGAGCTGCTTGGAAGCCTGACGGTGTGTGAAGTTAGTGAGCCAAATGGAGTTGTTCTCCCACAAGAACCACTCGGCTGATCCTTCTTCAATATGCCCTTCACCAACATGCAGTGTTTCCTTGATTGAATTAGCTCTCACACCAATATTTGCGTCTAGAGCCTTTGCATTGAGGGCTATCTGAAAACGGCTGTGGCGCTGAAGTTGCCTGTGAATGTGGAGTTGGTGTCATGTGAAACCCGCATGTGGAGCATTCGTTTGTGTGGGATGCTGACCAAGCTTCATTTCAGTCCTAGGCACACAAAGGGCATTAAGCATAGAGTGTGAAAACTGAGTTTCCTTGAGAGCTGCTTGGAAGCCTGATGGTGTGTGAAGTTAGGGAGCCAAATGGAGTTGTTCTCCCACAAGAACCACTCGGCTGATCCTTCTTCAATATGCCCTTCACCAACATGCAGTGTTTCCTTGATTGAATTAGCTCTCACACCAATATTTGCGTCTAGAGCCTTTGCATTGAGGGCTATCTGAAAACGGCTGTGGCGCTGAAGTTGCCTGTGAATGTGGAGTTGGTGGCATGTGAAACCCGCATGTGGAGCATTCGTTTGTGTGGGATGCTCTACCAGGTTCATTCCTGGATAATGCACTCAAAGGGCACTAAGCATAGAGTGTGAAAACTGAGTTTCCTTGAGAGCTGCTTGGAAGCCTGATGGTGTGTGAAGTTAGGGAGCCAAATGCAGTTGTTCTCCCACAAGAACCACTCGGCTGATCCTTCTTCAATATGCCCTTCACCAACATGCAGTGTTTCCTTGATTGAATTAGCTCTCACACCAATATTTGCGTCTAGAGCCTTTGCATTGAGGGCTATCTGAAAACGGCTGTGGCGCTGAAGTTGCCTGTGAATGTGGAGTTGGTGGCATGTGAAACCCGCATGTGGAGCATTCGTTTGTGTGGGATGCTCTACCAGGTTCATTTCAGTCCTAGCCATACAAAGGGCACTAAGCATAGAGTGTGAAAACTGAGTTTCCTTGAGAGCTGCTTGGAAGCCTGATGGTGTGTGAAGTTAGTGAGCCAAATGGAGTTGTTCTCCCACAAGAACCACTCGGCTGATCCTTCTTCAATATGCCCTTCACCAACATGCAGTGTTTCCTTGATTGAATTAGCTCTCACACCAATATTTGCGTCTAGAGCCTTTGCATTGAGGGCTATCTGAAAACGGCTGTGGCGCTGAAGTTGCCTGTGAATGTGGAGTTGGTGGCATGTGAAACCCGCATGTGGAGCATTCGTTTGTGTGGGATGCTGACCAAGCTTCATTTCAGTCCTAGGCACACAAAGGGCATTAAGCATAGAGTGTGAAAACTGAGTTTCCTTGAGAGCTGCTTGGAAGCCTGATGGTGTGTGAAGTTAGGGAGCCAAATGAAGTTGTTCTCCCACAAGAACCACTCGGCTGATCCTTCTTCAATATGCCCTTCACCAACATGCATTGTTTCCTTGATTGAATTAGCTCTCACACCAATATTTGCGTCTAGAGCCTTTGCATTGAGGGCTATCTGAAAACGGCTGTGGCGCTGAAGTTGCCTGTCAATGTGGAGTTGGTGGCATGTGAAACCCGCATGTGGAGCATTCGTTTGTGTGGGATGCTCTACCAGGTTCATTCCTAGATAATGCACTCAAAGGGCACTAAGCATAGAGTGTGAAAACTGAGTTTCCTTGAGAGCTGCTTGGAAGCCTGATGGTGTGTGAAGTTAGTGAGCCAAATGGAGTTGTTCTCCCACAAGAACCACTCGGCTGATCCTTCTTCAATATGCCCTTCACCAACATGCAGTGTTTCCTTGATTGAATTAGCTCTCACACCAATATTTGCGTCTAGAGCCTTTGCATTGAGGGCTATCTGAAAACGGCTGTGGCGCTGAAGTTGCCTGTGAATGTGGAGTTGGTGGCATGTGAAACCCGCATGTGGAGCATTCGTTTGTGTGGGATGCTCTACCAGGTTCATTCCTAGATAATGCACTCAAAGGGCACTAAGCATAGAGTGTGAAAACTGAGTTTCCTTGAGAGCTGCTTGGAAGCCTGATGGTGTGTGAAGTTAGGGAGCCAAATGGAGTTGTTCTCCCACAAGAACCACTCGGCTGATCCTTCTTCAATATGCCCTTCACCAACATGCAGTGTTTCCTTGATTGAATTAGCTCTCACACCAATATTTGCGTCTAGAGCCTTTGCATTGAGGGCTATCTGAAAACGGCTGTGGCGCTGAAGTTGCCTGTGAATGTGGAGTTGGTGGCATGTGAAACCCGCATGTGGAGCATTCGTTTGTGTGGGATGCTGACCAAGCTTCATTTCAGTCCTAGGCACACAAAGGGCATTAAGCATAGAGTGTGAAAACTGAGTTTCCTTGAGAGCTGCTTGGAAGCCTGATGGTGTGTGAAGTTAGGGAGCCAAATGAAGTTGTTCTCCCACAAGAACCACTCGGCTGATCCTTCTTCAATATGCCCTTCACCAACATGCATTGTTTCCTTGATTGAATTAGCTCTCACACCAATATTTGCGTCTAGAGCCTTTGCATTGAGGGCTATCTGAAAACGGCTGTGGCGCTGAAGTTGCCTGTGAATGTGGAGTTGGTGGCATGTGAAACCCGCATGTGGAGCATTCGTTTGTGTGGGATGCTCTACCAGGTTCATTCCAAGATAATGCACTCAAAGGGCACTAAGCATAGAGTGTGAAAACTGAGTTTCCTTGAGAGCTGCTTGGAAGCCTGATGGTGTGTGAAGTTAGGGAGCCAAATGGAGTTGTTCTCCCACAAGAACCACTCGGCTGATCCTTCTTCAATATGCCCTTCACCAACATGCAGTGTTTCCTTGATTGAATTAGCTCTCACACCAATATTTGCGTCTAGAGCCTTTGCATTGAGGGCTATCTGAAAACGGCTGTGGCGCTGAAGTTGCCTGTGAATGTGGAGTTGGTGGCATGTGAAACCCGCATGTGGAGCATTCGTTTGTGTGGGATGCTCTACCAGGTTCATTCCTAGATAATGCACTCAAAGGGCACTAAGCATAGAGTGTGAAAACTGAGTTTCCTTGAGAGCTGCTTGGAAGCCTGATGGTGTGTGAAGTTAGGGAGCCAAATGGAGTTGTTCTCCCACAAGAACCACTCGGCTGATCCTTCTTCAATATGCCCTTCACCAACATGCAGTGTTTCCTTGATTGAATTAGCTCTCACACCAATATTTGCGTCTAGAGTCTTTGCATTGAGGGCTATCTGAAAACGGCTGTGGCGCTGAAGTTGCCTGTGAATGTGGAGTTGGTGGCATGTGAAACCCGCATGTGGAGCATTCGTTTGTGTGGGATGCTGACCAAGCTTCATTTCAGTCCTAGCCACACAAAGACCACTAAGCATAGAGTGTGAAAACTGAGTTTCCTTGAGAGCTGCTTGGAAGCCTGATGGTGCGTGAAGTTAGTGAGCCAAATGGAGTTGTTCTCCCACAAGAACCACTCGGCTGATCCTTCTTCAATATGCCCTTCACCAACATGCAGTGTTTCCTTGATTGAATTAGCTCTCACACCAATATTTGCGTCTAGAGCCTTTGCATCGAGGGCTATCTGAAAACGGCTGTGGCGCTGAAGTTGCCTGTGAATGTGGAGTTGGTGGCATGTGAAACCCGCATGTGGAGCATTCGTTTGTGTGGGATGCTCTACCAGGTTCATTCCTGGATAATGCACTCAAAGGGCACTAAACATAGAGTGTGAAAACTGAGTTTCCTTGAGAGCTGCTTGGAAGCCTGATGGTGTGTGAAGTTAGTGAGCCAAACGGAGTTGTTCTCCCACAAGAACCACTCGGCTGATCCTTCTTCAATATGCCCTTCACCAACATGCAGTGTTTCCTTGATTGAATTAGCTCTCACACCAATATTTGCGTCTAGAGCCTTTGCATTGAGGGCTATCTGAAAACGGCTGTGGCGCTGAAGTTGCCTGTGAATGTGGAGTTGGTGGCATGTGAAACCCGCATGTGGAACATTCGTTTGTGTGGGATGCTCTACCAGGTTCATTTCAGTCCTAGCCATACAAAGGGCACTAAGCATAGAGTGTGAAAACTGAGTTTCCTTGAGAGCTGCTTGGAAGCCTGATGGTGTGTGAAGTTAGGGAGCCAAATGGAGTTGTTCTCCCACAAGAACCACTCGGCTGATCCTTCTTCAATATGCCCTTCACCAACATGCAGTGTTTCCTTGATTGAATTAGCTCTCACACCAATATTTGCGTCTAGAGCCTTTGCATTGAGGGCTATCTGAAAACGGCTGTGGCGCTGAAGTTGCCTGTGAATGTGGAGTTGGTGGCATGTGAAACCCGCATGTGGAGCATTCGTTTGTGTGGGATGCTGACCAAGCTTCATTTCAGTTCTAGGCACACAAAGGGCATTAAGCATAGAGTGTGAAAACTGAGTTTCCTTGAGAGCTGCTTGGAAGCCTGATGGTGTGTGAAGTTAGTGAGCCAAATGGAGTTGTTCTCCCACAAGAACCACTCGGCTGATCCTTCTTCAATATGCCCTTCA
The DNA here is from genome assembly GCF_030435755.1 of Ochotona princeps. Taxonomy (NCBI): domain Eukaryota; kingdom Metazoa; phylum Chordata; class Mammalia; order Lagomorpha; family Ochotonidae; genus Ochotona; species Ochotona princeps. The sequence continues at coordinate 23,141 of NW_026699730.1, read as the reverse complement.
CCAACATGCAGTGTTTCCTTGATTGAATTAGCTCTCACACCAATATTTGCGTCTAGAGCCTTTGCATCGAGGGCTATCTGAAAACGGCTGTGGCGCTGAAGTTGCCTGTGAATGTGGAGTTGGTGGCATGTGAAACCCGCATGTGGAGCATTCGTTTGTGTGGGATGCTCTACCAGGTTCATTCCTGGATAATGCACTCAAAGGGCACTAAACATAGAGTGTGAAAACTGAGTTTCCTTGAGAGCTGCTTGGAAGCCTGATGGTGTGTGAAGTTAGGGAGCCAAATGGAGTTGTTCTCCCACAAGAACCACTCGGCTGATCCTTCTTCAATATGCCCTTCACCAACATGCAGTGTTTCCTTGATTGAATTAGCTCTCACACCATATTTGCGTCTAGAGCCTTTGCATTGAGGGCTATCTGAAAACGGCTGTGGCGCTGAAGTTGCCTGTGAATGTGGAGTTGGTGGCATGTGAAACCCGCATGTGGAGCATTCGTTTGTGTGGGATGCTCTACCAGGTTCATTCCTAGATAATGCACTCAAAGGGCACTAAGCATAGGGTGTGAAAACTGAGTTTCCTTGAGAGCTGCTTGGAAGCCTGATGGTGTGTGAAGTTAGTGAGCCAAATGGAGTTGTTCTCCCACAAGAACCACTCGGCTGATCCTTCTTCAATATGCCCTTCACCAACATGCAGTGTTTCCTTGATTGAATTAGCTCTCACACCAATATTTGCGTCTAGAGCCTTTGCATTGAGGGCTATCTGAAAACGGCTGTGGCGCTGAAGTTGCCTGTGAATGTGGAGTTGGTGGCATGTGAAACCCGCATGTGGAACATTCGTTTGTGTGGGATGCTCTACCAGGTTCATTTCAGTCCTAGCCATACAAAGGGCACTAAGCATGGAGTGTGAAAACTGAGTTTCCTTGAGAGCTGCTTGGAAGCCTGATGGTGTGTGAAGTTAGTGAGCCAAATGGAGTTGTTCTCCCACAAGAACCACTCGGCTGATCCTTCTTCAATATGCCCTTCACCAACATGCAGTGTTTCCTTGATTGAATTAGCTCTCACACCAATATTTGCGTCTAGAGCCTTTGCATTGAGGGCTATCTGAAAACGGCTGTGGCGCTGAAGTTGCCTGTGAATGTGGAGTTGGTGGCATGTGAAACCCGCATGTGGAGCATTCGTTTGTGTGGGATGCTGACCAAGCTTCATTTCAGTCCTAGCCACACAAAGACCACTAAGCATAGAGTGTGAAAACTGAGTTTCCTTGAGAGCTGCTTGGAAGCCTGATGGTGTGTGAAGTTAGTGAGCCAAATGGAGTTGTTCTCCCACAAGAACCACTCGGCTGATCCTTCTTCAATATGCCCTTCACCAACATGCAGTGTTTCCTTGATTGAATTAGCTCTCACACCAATATTTGCGTCTAGAGCCTTTGCATTGAGGGCTCTCTGAAAACGGCTGTGGCGCTGAAGTTGCCTGTGAATGTGGAGTTGGTGGCATTTGAAACCCGCATGTGGAGCATTCGTTTGTGTGGGATGCTCTACCAGGTTCATTCCTAGATAATGCACTCAAAGGGCACTAAACATAGAGTGTGAAAACTGAGTTTCCTTGAGAGCTGCTTGGAAGCCTGATGGTGTGTGAAGTTAGTGAGCAAAACGGAGTTGTTCTCCCACAAGAACCACTCGGCTGATCCTTCTTCAATATGCCCTTCACCAACATGCAGTGTTTCCTTGATTGAATTAGCTCTCACACCAATATTTGCGTCTAGAGCCTTTGCATTGAGGGCTATCTGAAAACGGCTGTGGCGCTGAAGTTGCCTGTGAATGTGGAGTTGGTGGCATGTGAAACCCGCATGTGGAACATTCGTTTGTGTGGGATGCTCTACCAGGTTCATTTCAGTCCTAGCCATACAAAGGGCACTAAGCATAGAGTGTGAAAACTGAGTTTCCTTGAGAGCTGCTTGGAAGCCTGATGGTGTGTGAAGTTAGGGAGCCAAATGGAGTTGTTCTCCCACAAGAACCACTCGGCTGATCCTTCTTCAATATGCCCTTCACCAACATGCAGTGTTTCCTTGATTGAATTAGCTCTCACACCAATATTTGCGTCTAGAGCCTTTGCATTGAGGGCTATCTGAAAACGGCTGTGGCGCTGAAGTTGCCTGTGAATGTGGAGTTGGTGGCATGTGAAACCCGCATGTGGAGCATTCGTTTGTGTGGCATGCTGACCAAGCTTCATTTCAGTCCTAGGCACACAAAGGGCATTAAGCATAGAGTGTGAAAACTGAGTTTCCTTGAGAGCTGCTTGGAAGCCTGATGGTGTGTGAAGTTAGTGAGCCAAATGGAGTTGTTCTCCCACAAGAACCACTCGGCTGATCCTTCTTCAATATGCCCTTCACCAACATGCAGTGTTTCCTTGATTGAATTAGCTCTCACACCAATATTTGCGTCTAGAGCCTTTGCATTGAGGGCTATCTGAAAACGGCTGTGGCGCTGAAGTTGCCTGTGAATGTGGAGTTGGTGGCATGTGAAACCCGCATGTGGAGCATTCGTTTGTGTGGGATGCTGACCAAGCTTCATTTCAGTCCTAGGCACACAAAGGGCATTAAACATAGAGTGTGAAAACTGAGTTTCCTTGAGAGCTGCTTGGAAGCCTGATGGTGTGTGAAGTTAGGGAGCCAAATGGAGTTGTTCTCCCACAAGAACCACTCGGCTGATCCTTCTTCAATATGCCCTTCACCAACATGCAGTGTTTCCTTGATTGAATTAGCTCTCACAACAATATTTGCGTCTAGAGCCTTTGCATTGAGGGCTATCTGAAAACGGCTGTGGCGCTGAAGTTGCCTGTCAATGTGGAGTTGGTGGCATGTGAAACCCGCATGTGGAGCATTCGTTTGTGTGGGATGCTCTACCAGGTTCATTCCTAGATAATGCACTCAAAGGGCACTAAGCATAGAGTGTGAAAACTGAGTTTCCTTGAGAGCTGCTTGGAAGCCTGATGGTGTGTGAAGTTAGTCAGCCAAATGGAGTTGTTCTCCCACAAGAACCACTCGGCTGATCCTTCTTCAATATGCCCTTCACCAACATGCAGTGTTTCCTTGATTGAATTAGCTCTCACACCAATATTTGCGTCTAGAGCCTTTGCATTCAGGGCTATCTGAAAACGGCTGTGGCGCTGAAGTTGCCTGTGAATGTGGAGTTGGTGGCATGTGAAACCCGCATGTGGAGCATTCATTTGTGTGGGATGCTGACCAAGCTTCATTTCAGTCCTAGGCACACAAAGGGCACTAAGCATAGAGTGTGAAAACTGAGTTTCCTTGAGAGCTGCTTGGAAGCCTGATGGTGTGTGAAGTTAGGGAGCCAAATGGAGTTGTTCTCCCACAAGAACCACTCGGCTGATCCTTCTTCAATATGCCCTTCACCAACATGCAGTGTTTCCTTGATTGAATTAGCTCTCACACCAATATTTGCGTCTAGAGCCTTTGCATTGAGGGCTATCTGAAAACGGCTGTGGCGCTGAAGTTGCCTGTGAATGTGGAGTTGGTGGCATGTGAAACCCGCATGTGGAGCATTCGTTTGTGTGGGATGCTGACCAAGCTTTATTTCAGTCCTAGGCACACAAAGGGCACTAAGCATAGAGTGTGAAAACTGAGTTTCCTTGAGAGCTGCTTGGAAGCCTGATGGTGTGTGAAGTTAGGGAGCCAAATGGAGTTGTTCTCCCACAAGAACCACTCGGCTGATCCTTCTTCAATATGCCCTTCACCCACATGCAGTGTTTCCTTGATTGAATTAGCTCTCACACCAATATTTGCGTCTAGAGCCTTTGCATTGAGGGCTATCTGAAAACGGCTGTGGCGCTGAAGTTGCCTGTGAATGTGGAGTTGGTGGCATGTGAAACCCGCATGTGGAGCATTCGTTTGTGTGGGATGCTCTACCAGGTTCATTCCTGGATAATGCACTCAAAGGGCACTAAACATAGAGTGTGAAAACTGAGTTTCCTTGAGAGCTGCTTGGAAGCCTGATGGTGTGTGAAGTTAGTGAGCCAAATGGAGTTGTTCTCCCACAAGAACCACTCGGCTGATCCTTCTTCAATATGCCCTTCAACAGCATGCAGTGTTTCCTTGATTGAATTAGCTCTCACACCAATATTTGCGTCTAGAGCCTTTGCATTGAGGGCTATCTGAAAACGGCTGTGGCGCTAAAGTTGCCTGTGAATGTGGAGTTGGTGGCATGTGAAACCCGCATGTGGAGCATTCGTTTGTGTGGGATGCTGACCAAGCTTCATTTCAGTCCTAGGCACACAAAGGGCACTAAGCATAGAGTGTGAAAACTGAGTTTCCTTGAGAGCTGCTTGGAAGCCTGATGGTGTGTGAAGTTAGTGAGCCAAATGGAGTTGTTCTCCCACAAGAACCACTCGGCTGATCCTTCTTCAATATGCCCTTCACCAACATGCAGTGTTTCCTTGATTGAATTAGCTCTCACACCAATATTTGCGTCTAGAGCCTTTGCATTGAGGGCTATCTGAAAACGGCTGTGGCGCTGAAGTTGCCTGTGAATGTGGAGTTGGTGGCATGTGAAACCCGCATGTGGAGCATTCGTTTGTGTGGGATGCTCTACCAGGTTCATTTCAGTCCTAGGCACACAAAGGGCATTAAGCATAGAGTGTGAAAACTGAGTTTCCTTGAGAGCTGCTTGGAAGCCTGATGGTGTGTGAAGTTAGTGAGCCAAATGGAGTTGTTCTCCCACAAGAACCACTCGGCTGATCCTTCTTCAATATGCCCTTCACCAACATGCATTGTTTCCTTGATTGAATTAGCTCTCACACCAATATTTGCGTCTAGAGCCTTTGCATTGAGGGCTATCTGAAAACGGCTGTGGCGCTGAAGTTGCCTGTGAATGTGGAGTTGGTGGCATGTGAAACCCGCATGTGGAGCATTCGTTTGTGTGGGATGCTCTACCAGGTTCATTCCTGGATAATGCACTCAAAGGGCACTAAACATAGAGTGTGAAAACTGAGTTTCCTTGAGAGCTGCTTGGAAGCCTGATGGTGTGTGAAGTTAGTGAGCCAAACGGAGTTGTTCTCCCACAAGAACCACTCGGCTGATCCTTCTTCAATATGCCCTTCACCAGCATGCAGTGTTTCCTTGATTGAATTAGCTCTCACACCAATATTTGCGTCTAGAGCCTTTGCATTGAGGGCTATCTGAAAACGGCTGTGGCGCTGAAGTTGCCTGTGAATGTGGAGTTGGTGGCATGTGAAACCCGCATGTGGAGCATTCGTTTGTGTGGGATGCTCTACCAGGTTCATTCCTAGATAATGCACTCAAAGGGCACTAAGCATAGAGTGTGAAAACTGAGTTTCCTTGAGAGCTGCTTGGAAGCCTGATGGTGTGTGAAGTTAGTCAGCCAAATGGAGTTGTTCTCCCACAAGAACCACTCGGCTGATCCTTCTTCAATATGCCCTTCACCAACATGCAGTGTTTCCTTGATTGAATTAGCTCTCACACCAATATTTGCGTCTAGAGCCTTTGCATTGAGGGCTATCTGAAAACGGCTGTGGCGCTGAAGTTGCCTGTGAATGTGGAGTTGGTGGCATGTGAAACCCGCATGTGGAGCATTCGTTTGTGTGGGATGCTGACCAAGCTTCATTTCAGATCTAGGCACACAAAGGGCATTAAGCATAGAGTGTAAAAACTGAGTTTCCTTGAGAGCTGCTTGGAAGCCTGATGGTGTGTGAAGTTAGTGAGCCAAATGGAGTTGTTCTCCCACAAGAACCACTCGGCTGATCCTTCTTCAATATGCCCTTCACCAACATGCAGTGTTTCCTTGATTGAATTAGCTCTCACACCAATATTTGCGTCTAGAGCCTTTGCATTGAGGGCTATCTGAAAACGGCTGTGGCGCTGAAGTTCCCTTGAATGTGGAGTTGGTGGCATGTGAAACCCGCATGTGGAGCATTCGTTTGTGTGGGATGCTCTACCAGGTTCATTCCTAGATAATGCACTCAAAGGGCACTAAGCATAGAGTGTGAAAACTGAGTTTCCTTGAGAGCTGCTTGGAAGCCTGATGGTGTGTGAAGTTAGTGAGCCAAATGGAGTTGTTCTCCCACAAGAACCACTCGGCTGATCCTTCTTCAATATGCCCTTCACCAACATGCAGTGTTTCCTTGATTGAATTAGCTCTCACACCAATATTTGCGTCTAGAGCCTTTGCATTGAGGGCTATCTGAAAACGGCTGTGGCGCTGAAGTTGCCTGTGAATGTGGAGTTGGTGGCATGTGAAACCCGCATGTGGAGCATTCGTTTGTGTGGGATGCTGACCAAGCTTCATTTCAGTCCTAGGCACACAAAGGGCATTAAACATAGAGTGTGAAAACTGAGTTTCCTTGAGAGCTGCTTGGAAGCCTGATGGTGTGTGAAGTTAGGGAGCCAAATGGAGTTGTTCTCCCACAAGAACCACTCGGCTGATCCTTCTTCAATATGCCCTTCACCAACATGCAGTGTTTCCTTGATTGAATTAGCTCTCACACCAATATTTGCATCTAGAGCATTTGCATTGAGGGCTATCTGAAAACGGCTGTGGCGCTGAAGTTGCCTGTGAATGTGGAGTTGGTGGCATGTGAAACCCGCATGTGGAGCATTCGTTTGTGTGGGATGCTCTACCAGGATCATTCCTAGATAATGCACTCAAAGGGCACTAAGCATAGAGTGTGAAAACTGAGTTTCCTTGAGAGCTGCTTGGAAGCCTGATGGTGTGTGAAGTTAGGGAGCCAAATGGAGTTGTTCTCCCACAAGAACCACTCGGCTGATCCTTCTTCAATATGCCCTTCACCAACATGCAGTGTTTCCTTGATTGAATTAGCTCTCACACCAATATTTGCGTCTAGAGCCTTTGCATTGAGGGCTATCTGAAAACGGCTGTGGCGCTGAAGTTGCCTGTGAATGTGGAGTTGGTGGCATGTGAAACCAGCATGTGGAGCATTCGTTTGTGTGGGATGCTGACCAAGCTACATTTCAGTCCTAGGCACACAAAGGGCATTAAGCATAGAGTGTGAAAACTGAGTTTCCTTGAGAGCTGCTTGGAAGCCTGATGGTGTGTGAAGTTAGGGAGCCAAATGGAGTTGTTCTCCCACAAGAACCACTCGGCTGATCCTTCTTCAATATGCCCTTCACCAACATGCAGTGTTTCCTTGATTGAATTAGCTCTCACACCAATATTTGCGTCTAGAGCCTTTGCATTGAGGGCTATCTGAAAACGGCTGTGGCGCTGAAGTTGCCTGTGAATGTGGAGTTGGTGGCATGTGAAACCCGCATGTGGAGCATTCGTTTGTGTGGGATGCTCTACCAGGTTCATTCCTAGATAATGCACTCAAAGGGCACTAAGCATAGAGTGTGAAAACTGAGTTTCCTTGAGAGCTGCTTGGAAGCCTGATGGTGTGTGAAGTTAGGGAGCCAAATGGAGTTGTTCTCCCACAAGAACCACTCGGCTGATCCTTCTTCAATATGCCCTTCACCAACATGCAGTGTTTCCTTGATTGAATTAGCTCTCACACCAATATTTGCGTCTAGAGCCTTTGCATTGAGGGCTATCTGAAAACGGCTGTGGCGCTGAAGTTGCCTGTGAATGTGGAGTTGGTGGCATGTGAAACCCGCATGTGGAGCATTCGTTTGTGTGGGATGCTCTACCAGGTTCATTCCTAGATAATGCACTCAAAGGGCACTAAGCATAGAGTGTGAAAACTGAGTTTCCTTGAGAGCTGCTTGGAAGCCTGATGGTGTGTGAAGTTAGTGAGCCAAATGGAGTTGTTCTCCCACAAGAACCACTCAGCTGATCCTTCTTCAATATGCCCTTCACCAACATGCAGTGTTTCCTTGATTGAATTAGCTCTCACACCAATATTTGCGTCTAGAGCCTTTGCATTGAGGGCTATCTGAAAACGGCTGTGGCGCTGAAGTTGCCTGTGAATGTGGAGTTGGTGGCATGTGAAACCCGCATGTGGAGCATTCGTTTGTGTGGGATGCTGACCAAGCTTCATTTCAGTCCTAGGCACACAAAGGGCATTAAGCATAGAGTGTGAAAACTGAGTTTCCTTGAGAGCTGCTTGGAAGCCTGATGGTGTGTGAAGTTAGAGAGCCAAATGGAGTTGTTCTCCCACAAGAACCACTCGGCTGATCCTTCTTCAATATGCCCTTCACCAACATGCATTGTTTCCTTGATTGAATTAGCTCTCACACCAATATTTGCGTCTAGAGCCTTTGCATTGAGGGCTATCTGAAAACGGCCGTGGCGCTGAAGTTGCCTGTGAATGTGGAGTTGGTGGCATGTGAAACCCGCATGTGGAGCATTCGTTTGTGTGGGATGCTCTACCAGGTTCATTCCTAGATAATGCACTCAAAGGGCACTAAGCATAGAGTGTGAAAACTGAGTTTCCTTGAGAGCTGCTTGGAAGCCTGATGGTGTGTGAAGTTAGTGAGCCAAATGGAGTTGTTCTCCCACAAGAACCACTCGGCTGATCCTTCTTCAATATGCCCTTCACCAACATGCAGTGTTTCCTTGATTGAATTAGCTCTCACACCAATATTTGCATCTAGAGCCTTTGCATTGAGGGCTATCTGAAAATGGCTGTGGCGCTGAAGTTGCCTGTGAATGTGGAGTTGGTGGCATGTGAAACCCGCATGTGGAGCATTCGTTTGTGTGGGATGCTGACCAAGCTTCATTTCAGTCCTAGGCACACAAAGGGCATTAAACATAGAGTGTGAAAACTGAGTTTCCTTGAGAGCTGCTTGGAAGCCTGATGGTGTGTGAAGTTAGGGAGCCAAATGGAGTTGTTCTCCCACAAGAACCACTCGGCTGATCCTTCTTCAATATGCCCTTCACCAACATGCAGTGTTTCCTTGATTGAATTAGCTCTCACACCAATATTTGCGTCTAGAGCCTTTGCATTGAGGGCTATCTGAAAACGGCTGTGGCGCTGAAGTTGCCTGTGAATGTGGAGTTGGTGGCATGTGAAACCCGCATGTGGAGCATTCGTTTGTGTGGGATGCTCTACCAGGTTCATTCCTAGATAATGCACTCAAAGGGCACTAAGCATAGAGTGTGAAAACTGAGTTTCCTTGAGAGCTGCTTGGAAGCCTGATGGTGTGTGAAGTTAGGGAGCCAAATGGAGTTGTTCTCCCACAAGAACCACTCGGCTGATCCTTCTTCAATATGCCCTTCACCAACATGCAGTGTTTCCTTGATTGAATTAGCTCTCACACCAATATTTGCGTCTAGAGCCTTTGCATTGAGGGCTATCTGAAAACGGCTGTGGCGCTGAAGTTGCCTGTGAATGTGGAGTTGGTGGCATGTGAAACCCGCATGTGGAGCATTCGTTTGTGTGGGATGCTCTACCAGGTTCATTCCTAGATAATGCACTCAAAGGGCACTAAGCATAGAGTGTGAAAACTGAGTTTCCTTGAGAGCTGCTTGGAAGCCTGATGGTGTGTGAAGTTAGTGAGCCAAATGGAGTTGTTCTCCCACAAGAACCACTCGGCTGATCCTTCTTCAATATGCCCTTCACCAACATGCAGTGTTTCCTTGATTGAATTAGCTCTCACACCAATATTTGCGTCTAGAGCCTTTGCATTGAGGGCTATCTGAAAACGGCTGTGGCGCTGAAGTTGCCTGTGAATGTGGAGTTGGTGGCATGTGAAACCCGCATGTGGAGCATTCGTTTGTGTGGGATGCTGACCAAGCTTCATTTCAGTCCTAGCCACACAAAGGGCATTAAGCATAGAGTGTGAAAACTGAGTTTCCTTGAGAGCTGCTTGGAAGCCTGATGGTGTGTGAAGTTAGTGAGCCAAATGGAGTTGTTCTCCCACAAGAACCACTCGGCTGATCCTTCTTCAATATGCCCTTCACCAACATGCAGTGTTTCCTTGATTGAATTAGCTCTCACACCAATATTTGCGTCTAGAGCCTTTGCATTGAGGGCTATCTGAAAACGGCTGTGGCGCTGAAGTTGCCTGTGAATGTGGAGTTGGTGGCATGTGAAACCCGCATGTGGAGCATTCGTTTGTGTGGGATGCTCTACCAGGTTCATTCCTAGATAATGCACTCAAAGGGCACTAAGCATAGAGTGTGAAAACTGAGTTTCCTTGAGAGCTGCTTGGAAGCCTGATGGTGTGTGAAGTTAGTGAGCCAAATGGAGTTGTTCTCCCACAAGAACCACTCGGCTGATCCTTCTTCAATATGCCCTTCACCAACATGCAGTGTTTCCTTGATTGAATTAGCTCTCACACCAATATTTGCGTCTAGAGCCTTTGCATTGAGGGCTATCTGAAAACGGCTGTGGCGCTGAAGTTGCCTGTGAATGTGGAGTTGGTGGCATGTGAAACCCGCATGTGGAGCATTCGTTTGTGTGGGATGCTGACCAAGCTTCATTTCAGTCCTAGGCACACAAAGGGCATTAAGCATAGAGTGTGAAAACTGAGTTTCCTTGAGAGCTGCTTGGAAGCCTGATGGTGTGTGAAGTTAGGGAGCCAAATGGAGTTGTTCTCCCACAAGAACCACTCGGCTGATCCTTCTTCAATATGCCCTTCACCAACATGCAGTGTTTCCTTGATTGAATTAGCTCTCACACCAATATTTGCGTCTAGAGCCTTTGCATTGAGGGCTATCTGAAAACGGCTGTGGCGCTGAAGTTGCCTGTGAATGTGGAGTTGGTGGCATGTGAAACCCGCATGTGGAGCATTCGTTTGTGTGGGATGCTCTACCAGGTTCATTCCTAGATAATGCACTCAAAGGGCACTAAGCATAGAGTGTGAAAACTGAGTTTCCTTGAGAGCTGCTTGGAAGCCTGATGGTGTGTGAAGTTAGGGAGCCAAATGGAGTTGTTCTCCCACAAGAACCACTCGGCTGATCCTTCTTCAATATGCCCTTCACCAACATGCAGTGTTTCCTTGATTGAATTAGCTCTCACACCAATATTTGCGTCTAGAGCCTTTGCATTGAGGGCTATCTGAAAACGGCTGTGGCGCTGAAGTTGCCTGTGAATGTGGAGTTGGTGGCATGTGAAACCCGCATGTGGAGCATTCGTTTGTGTGGGATGCTCTACCAGGTTCATTCCTAGATAATGCACTCAAAGGGCACTAAGCATAGAGTGTGAAAACTGAGTTTCCTTGAGAGCTGCTTGGAAGCCTGATGGTGTGTGAAGTTAGTGAGCCAAATGGAGTTGTTCTCCCACAAGAACCACTCGGCTGATCCTTCTTCAATATGCCCTTCACCAACATGCAGTGTTTCCTTGATTGAATTAGCTCTCACACCAATATTTGCGTCTAGAGCCTTTGCATTGAGGGCTATCTGAAAACGGCTGTGGCGCTGAAGTTGCCTGTGAACGTGGAGTTGGTGGCATGTGAAACCCGCATGTGGAGCAATCGTTTGTGTGGGATGCTGACCAAGCTTCATTTCAGTCCTAGGCACACAAAGGGCACTAAGCATAGAGTGTGAAAACTAAGTTTCCTTGAGAGCTGCTTGGAAGCCTGATGGTGTGTGAAGTTAGGGAGCCAAATGGAGTTGTTCTCCCACAAGAACCACTCGGCTGATCCTTCTTCAATATGCCCTTCACCAACATGCAGTGTTTCCTTGATTGAATTAGCTCTCACACCAATATTTGCGTCTAGAGCCTTTGCATTGAGGGCTATCTGAAAACGGCTGTGGCGCTGAAGTTGCCTGTGAATGTGGAGTTGGTGGCATGTGAAACCCGCATGTGGAGCATTCGTTTGTGTGGGATGCTCTACCAGGTTCATTCCTAGATAATGCACTCAAAGGGCACTAAGCATAGAGTGTGAAAACTGAGTTTCCTTGAGAGCTGCTTGGAAGCCTGATGGTGTGTGAAGTTAGGGAGCCAAATGGAGTTGTTCTCCCACAAGAACCACTCGGCTGATCCTTCTTCAATATGCCCTTCACCAGCATGCAGTGTTTCCTTGATTGAATTAGCTCTCACACCAATATTTGCGTCTAGAGCCTTTGCATTGAGGGCTATCTGAAAACGGCTGTGGCGCTGAAGTTGCCTGTGAATGTGGAGTTGGTGGCATGTGAAACCCGCATGTGGAGCATTCGTTTGTGTGGGATGCTCTACCAGGTTCATTTCAGTCCTAGCCATAAAAAGGGCACTAAGCATAGAGTGTGAAAACTGAGTTTCCTTGAGAGCTGCTTGGAAGCCTGATGGTGTGTGAAGTTAGTGAGCCAAATGGAGTTGTTCTCCCACAAGAACCACTCGGCTGATCCTTCTTCAATATGCCCTTCACCAACATGCAGTGTTTCCTTGATTGAATTAGCTCTCACACCAATATTTGCGTCTAGAGCCTTTGCATTGAGGGCTATCTGAAAACGGCTGTGGCGCTGAAGTTGCCTGTGAATGTGGAGTTGGTGGCATGTGAAACCCGCATGTGGAGCATTCGTTTGTGTGGGATGCTGACCAAGCTTCATTTCAGTCCTAGGCACACAAAGGGCATTAAGCATAGAGTGTGAAAACTGAGTTTCCTTGAGAGCTGCTTGGAAGCCTGATGGTGTGTGACGTTAGGGAGCCAAATGGAGTTGTTCTCCCACAAGAACCACTCGGCTGATCCTTCTTCAATATGCCCTTCACCAACATGCAGTGTTTCCTTGATTGAATTAGCTCTCACACCAATATTTGCGTCTAGAGCCTTTGCATTGAGGGCTATCTGAAAACGGCTGTGGCGCTGAAGTTGCCTGTGAATGTGGAGTTGGTGGCATGTGAAACCCGCATGTGGAGCATTCGTTTGTGTGGGATGCTGACCAAGCTTCATTTCAGTCCTAGGCACACAAAGGGCATTAAGCATAGAGTGTGAAAACTGAGTTTCCTTGAGAGCTGCTTGGAAGCCTGATGGTGTGTGAAGTTAGTGAGCCAAATGGAGTTGTTCTCCCACAAGAACCACTCGGCTGATCCTTCTTCAATATGCCCTTCACCAACATGCAGTGTTTCCTTGATTGAATTAGCTCTCACACCAATATTTGCGTCTAGAGCCTTTGCATTGAGGGCTATCTGAAAACGGCTGTGGCGCTGAAGTTCCCTTGAATGTGGAGTTGGTGGCATGTGAAACCCTCATGTGGAGCATTCGTTTGTGTGGGATGCTCTACCAGGTTCATTCCTGGATAATGCACTCAAAGGGCACTAAGCATAGAGTGTGAAAACTGAGTTTCCTTGAGAGCTGCTTGGAAGCCTGATGGTGTGTGAAGTTAGGGAGCCAAATGGAGTTGTTCTCCCACAAGAACCACTCGGCTGATCCTTCTTCAATATGCCCTTCACCAACATGCAGTGTTTCCTTGATTGAATTAGCTCTCACACCAATATTTGCGTCTAGAGCCTTTGCATTGAGGGCTATCTGAAAACGGCTGTGGCGCTGAAGTTGCCTGTGAATGTGGAGTTGGTGGCATGTGAAACCCGCATGTGGAGCATTCGTTTGTGTGGGATGCTGACCAAGCTTCATTTCAGTCCTAGGCACACAAAGGGCATTAAACATAGAGTGTGAAAACTGAGTTTCCTTGAGAGCTGCTTGGAAGCCTGATGGTGTGTGAAGTTAGTGAGCCAAATGGAGTTGTTCTCCCACAAGAACCACTCGGCTGATCCTTCTTCAATATGCCCTTCACCAACATGCAGTGTTTCCTTGATTGAATTAGCTCTCACACCAATATTTGCGTCTAGAGCCTTTGCATTGAGGGCTATCTGAAAACGGCTGTGGCGCTGAAGTTGCCTGTGAATGTGGAGTTGGTGGCATGTGAAACCCGCATGTGGAGCATTCGTTTGTGTGGGATGCTGACCAAGCTTCATTTCAGTCCTAGGCACACAAAGGGCATTAAGCATAGAGTGTGAAAACTGAGTTTCCTTGAGAGCTGCTTGGAAGCCTGATGGTGTGTGAAGTTAGTGAGCCAAATGGAGTTGTTCTCCCACAAGAACCACTCGGCTGATCCTTCTTCAATATGCCCTTCACCAACATGCAGTGTTTCCTTGATTGAATTAGCTCTCACACCAATATTTGCGTCTAGAGCCTTTGCATTGAGGGCTATCTGAAAATGGCTGTGGCGCTGAAGTTGCCTGTGAATGTGGAGTTGGTGGCATGTGAAACCCGCATGTGGAGCATTCGTTTGTGTGGCATGCTGACCAAGCTTCATTTCAGTCCTAGCCACACAAAGGGCACTAAGCATAGAGTGTGAAAACTGAGTTTCCTTGAGAGCTGCTTGGAAGCCTGATGGTGTGTGAAGTTAGGGAGCCAAATGGAGTTGTTCTCCCACAAGAACCACTCGGCTGATCCTTCTTCAATATGCCCTTCACCAACATGCAGTGTTTCCTTGATTGAATTAGCTCTCACACCAATATTTGCGTCTAGAGCCTTTGCATTGAGGGCTATCTGAAAACGGCTGTGGCGCTGAAGTTCCCTTCAATGTGGAGTTGGTGGCATGTGAAACCCTCATGTGGAGCATTCGTTTGTGTGGGATGCTCTACCAGGTTCATTCCTGGATAATGCACTCAAAGGGCACTAAGCATAGAGTGTGAAAACTGAGTTTCCTTGAGAGCTGCTTGGAAGCCTGATGGTGTGTGAAGTTAGGGAGCCAAATGGAGTTGTTCTCCCACAAGAACCACTCGGCTGATCCTTCTTCAATATGCCCTTCACCAACATGCAGTGTTTCCTTGATTGAATTAGCTCTCACACCAATATTTGCGTCTAGAGCCTTTGCATTGAGGGCTATCTGAAAACGGCTGTGGCGCTGAAGTTGCCTGTGAATGTGGAGTTGGTGGCATGTGAAACCCGCATGTGGAGCATTCGTTTGTGTGGGATGCTGACCAAGCTTCATTTCAGTCCTAGGCACACAAAGGGCATTAAACATAGAGTGTGAAAACTGAGTTTCCTTGAGAGCTGCTTGGAAGCCTGATGGTGTGTGAAGTTAGTGAGCCAAATGGAGTTGTTCTCCCACAAGAACCACTCGGCTGATCCTTCTTCAATATGCCCTTCACCAACATGCAGTGTTTCCTTGATTGAATTAGCTCTCACACCAATATTTGCGTCTAGAGCCTTTGCATTGAGGGCTATCTGAAAACGGCTGTGGCGCTGAAGTTGCCTGTGAATGTGGAGTTGGTGGCATGTGAAACCCGCATGTGGAGCATTCGTTTGTGTGGGATGCTCTACCAGGTTCATTCCTGGATAATGCACTCAAAGGGCACTAAACATAGAGTGTGTAAACTGAGTTTCCTTGAGAGCTGCTTGGAAGCCTGATGGTGTGTGAAGTTAGTGAGCCAAACGGAGTTGTTCTCCCACAAGAACCACTCGGCTGATCCTTCTTCAATATGCCCTTCACCAGCATGCAGTGTTTCCTTGATTGAATTAGCTCTCACACCAATATTTGCGTCTAGAGCCTTTGCATTGAGGGCTATCTGAAAACGGCTGTGGCGCTGAAGTTGCCTGTGAATGTGGAGTTGGTGGCATGTGAAACCCGCATGTGGAGCATTCGTTTGTGTGGGATGCTCTACCAGGTTCATTCCTAGATAATGCACTCAAAGGGCACTAAGCATAGAGTGTGAAAACTGAGTTTCCTTGAGAGCTGCTTGGAAGCCTGATGGTGTGTGAAGTTAGGGAGCCAAATGGAGTTGTTCTCCCACAAGAACCACTCGGCTGATCCTTCTTCAATATGCCCTTCACCAACATGCAGTGTTTCCTTGATTGAATTAGCTCTCACACCAATATTTGCGTCTAGAGCCTTTGCATTGAGGGCTATCTGAAAACGGCTGTGGCGCTGAAGTTGCCTGTGAATGTGGAGTTGGTGGCATGTGAAACCCGCATGTGGAGCATTCGTTTGTGTGGGATGCTGACCAAGCTTCATTTCAGTCCTAGCCACACAAAGACCACTAAGCATAGAGTGTGAAAACTGAGTTTCCTTGAGAGCTGCTTGGAAGCCTGATGGTGTGTGAAGTTATTGAGCCAAATGGAGTTGTTCTCCCACAAGAACCGCTCGGCTGATCCTTCTTCAATATGCCCTTCACCAACATGCAGTGTTTCCTTGATTGAATTAGCTCTCACACCAATATTTGCGTCTAGAGCCTTTGCATTGAGGGCTATCTGAAAACGGCTGTGGCGCTGAAGTTGCCTGTGAATGTGGAGTTGGTGGCATGTGAAACCCGCATGTGGAGCATTCGTTTGTGTGGGATGCTCTACCAGGTTCATTCCTGGATAATGCACTCAAAGGGCCCTAAACATAGAGTGTGAAAACTGAGTTTCCTTGAGAGCTGCTTGGAAGCCTGATGGTGTGTGAAGTTAGTGAGCCAAACGGAGTTGTTCTCCCACAAGAACCACTCGGCTGATCCTTCTTCAATATGCCCTTCACCAGCATGCAGTGTTTCCTTGATTGAATTAGCTCTCACACCAATATTTGCGTCTAGAGCCTTTGCATTGAGGGCTATCTGAAAACGGCTGTGGCGCTGAAGTTGCCTGTCAATGTGGAGTTGGTGGCATGTGAAACCCGCATGTGGAGCATTCGTTTGTGTGGGATGCTCTACCAGGTTCATTCCTAGATAATGCACTCAAAGGGCACTAAGCATAGAGTGTGAAAACTGAGTTTCCTTGAGAGCTGCTTGGAAGCCTGATGGTGTGTGAAGTTAGTGAGCCAAATGGAGTTGTTCTCCCACAAGAACCACTCGGCTGATCCTTCTTCAATATGCCCTTCACCAACATGCAGTGTTTCCTTGATTGAATTAGCTCTCACACCAATATTTGCATCTAGAGCCTTTGCATTGAGGGCTATCTGAAAATGGCTGTGGCGCTGAAGTTGCCTGTGAATGTGGAGTTGGTGGCATGTGAAACCCGCATGTGGAGCATTCGTTTGTGTGGGATGCTGACCAAGCTTCATTTCAGTCCTAGGCACACAAAGGGCATTAAACATAGAGTGTGAAAACTGAGTTTCCTTGAGAGCTGCTTGGAAGCCTGATGGTGTGTGAAGTTAGGGAGCCAAATGGAGTTGTTCTCCCACAAGAACCACTCGGCTGATCCTTCTTCAATATGCCCTTCACCAACATGCAGTGTTTCCTTGATTGAATTAGCTCTCACACCAATATTTGCGTCTAGAGCCTTTGCATTGAGGGCTATCTGAAAACGGCTGTGGCGCTGAAGTTGCCTGTGAATGTGGAGTTGGTGGCATGTGAAACCCGCATGTGGAGCATTCGTTTGTGTGGGATGCTCTACCAGGTTCATTCCTAGATAATGCACTCAAAGGGCACTAAGCATAGAGTGTGAAAACTGAGTTTCCTTGAGAGCTGCTTGGAAGCCTAATGGTGTGTGAAGTTAGGGAGCCAAATGGAGTTGTTCTCCCACAAGAACCACTCGGCTGATCCTTCTTCAATATGCCCTTCACCAACATGCAGTGTTTCCTTGATTGAATTAGCTCTCACACCAATATTTGCGTCTAGAGCCTTTGCATTGAGGGCTATCTGAAAACGGCTGTGGCGCTGAAGTTGCCTGTGAATGTGGAGTTGGTGGCATGTGAAACCCGCATGTGGAGCATTCGTTTGTGTGGGATGCTCTACCAGGTTCATTCCTAGATAATGCACTCAAAGGGCACTAAGCATAGAGTGTGAAAACTGAGTTTCCTTGAGAGCTGCTTGGAAGCCTGATGGTGTGTGAAGTTAGTGAGCCAAATGGAGTTGTTCTCCCACAAGAACCACTCGGCTGATCCTTCTTCAATATGCCCTTCACCAACATGCAGTGTTTCCTTGATTGAATTAGCTCTCACACCAATATTTGCGTCTAGAGCCTTTGCATTGAGGGCTATCTGAAAACAGCTGTGGCGCTGAAGTTGCCTGTGAATGTGGAGTTGGTGGCATGTGAAACCCGCATGTGGAGCATTCGTTTGTGTGGGATGCTGACCAAGCTTCATTTCAGTCCCAGCCACACAAAGGGCATTAAGCATAGAGTGTGAAAACTGAGTTTCCTTGAGAGCTGCTTGGAAGCCTGATGGTGTGTGAAGTTAGTGAGCCAAATGGAGTTGTTCTCCCACAAGAACCACTCGGCTGATCCTTCTTCAATATGCCCTTCACCAACATGCAGTGTTTCCTTGATTGAATTAGCTCTCACACCAATATTTGCGTCTAGAGCCTTTGCATTGAGGGCTATCTGAAAACGGCTGTGGCGCTGAAGTTGCCTGTGAATGTGGAGTTGGTGGCATGTGAAACCCGCATGTGGAGCATTCGTTTGTGTGGGATGCTCTACCAGGTTCATTCCTAGATAATGCACTCAAAGGGCACTAAGCATAGAGTGTGAAAACTGAGTTTCCTTGAGAGCTGCTTGGAAGCCTGATGGTGTGTGAAGTTAGTGAGCCGAACGGAGTTGTTCTCCCACAAGAACCACTCGGCTGATCCTTCTTCAATATGCCCTTCACCAGCATGCAGTGTTTCCTTGATTGAATTAGCTCTCACACCAATATTTGCGTCTAGAGCCTTTGCATTGAGGGCTATCTGAAAACGGCTGTGGCGCTGAAGTTGCCTGTGAATGTGGAGTTGGTGGCATGTGAAACCCGCATGTGGAGCATTCGTTTGTGTGGGATGCTCTACCAGGTTCATTCCTAGATAATGCACTCAAAGGGCACTAAGCATAGAGTGTGAAAACTGAGTTTCCTTGAGAGCTGCTTGGAAGCCTGATGGTGTGTGAAGTTAGGGAGCCAAATGGAGTTGTTCTCCCACAAGAACCACTCGGCTGATCCTTCTTCAATATGCCCTTCACCAACATGCAGTGTTTCCTTGATTGAATTAGCTCTCACACCAATATTTGCGTCTAGAGCCTTTGCATTGAGGGCTATCTGAAAACGGCTGTGGCGCTGAAGTTGCCTGTGAATGTGGAGTTGGTGGCATGTGAAACACGCATGTGGAGCATTCGTTTGTGTGGGATGCTGACCAAGCTTCATTTCAGTCCTAGCCACACAAAGACCACTAAGCATAGAGTGTGAAAACTGAGTTTCCTTGAGAGCTGCTTGGAAGCCTGATGGTGTGTGAAGTTAGGGAGCCAAATGGAGTTGTTCTCCCACAAGAACCACTCGGCTGATCCTTCTTCAATATGCCCTTCACCAACATGCAGTGTTTCCTTGATTGAATTAGCTCTCACACCAATATTTGCGTCTAGAGCCTTTGCATTGAGGGCTATCTGAAAACGGCTGTGGCGCTGAAGTTGCCTGTGAATGTGGAGTTGGTGGCATGTGAAACCCGCATGTGGAGCATTCGTTTGTGTGGGATGCTCTACCAGGTTCATTCCTAGATAATGCACTCAAAGGGCACTAAGCATAGAGTGTGAAAACTGAGTTTCCTTGAGAGCTGCTTGGAAGCCTGATGGTGTGTGAAGTTAGTGAGCCAAATGGAGTTGTTCTCCCACAAGAACCACTCGGCTGATCCTTCTTCAATATGCCCTTCACCAACATGCAGTGTTTCCTTGATTGAATTAGCTCTCACACCAATATTTGCGTCTAGAGCCTTTGCATTGAGGGCTATCTGAAAACGGCTGTGGCGCTGAAGTTGCCTGTGAACGTGGAGTTGGTGGCATGTGAAACCCGCATGTGGAGCAATCGTTTGTGTGGGATGCTGACCAAGCTTCATTTCAGTCCTAGGCACACAAAGGGCACTAAGCATAGAGTGTGAAAACTGAGTTTCCTTGAGAGCTGCTTGGAAGCCTGATGGTGTGTGAAGTTAGGGAGCCAAATGGAGTTGTTCTCCCACAAGAACCACTCGGCTGATCCTTCTTCAATATGCCCTTCACCAACATGCAGTGTTTCCTTGATTGAATTAGCTCTCACACCAATATTTGCGTCTAGAGCCTTTGCATTGAGGGCTATCTGAAAACGGCTGTGGCGCTGAAGTTGCCTGTGAATGTGGAGTTGGTGGCATGTGAAACCCGCATGTGGAGCATTCGTTTGTGTGGGATGCTCTACCAGGTTCATTCCTAGATAATGCACTCAAAGGGCACTAAACATAGAGTGTGAAAACTGAGTTTCCTTGAGAGCTGCTTGGAAGCCTGATGGTGTGTGAAGTTAGGGAGCCAAATGGAGTTGTTCTCCCACAAGAACCACTCGGCTGATCCTTCTTCAATATGCCCTTCACCAACATGCAGTGTTTCCTTGATTGAATTAGCTCTCACACCAATATTTGCGTCTAGAGCCTTTGCATTGAGGGCTATCTGAAAACGGCTGTGACGCTGAAGTTGCCTGTGAATGTGGAGTTGGTGGCATGTGAAACCCGCATGTGGAGCATTCGTTTGTGTGGGATGCTCTACCAGGTTCATTTCAGTCCTAGCCATAAAAAGGGCACTAAGCATAGAGTGTGAAAACTGAGTTTCCTTGAGAGCTGCTTGGAAGCCTGATGGTGTGTGAAGTTAGTGAGCCAAATGGAGTTGTTCTCCCACAAGAACCACTCGGCTGATCCTTCTTCAATATGCCCTTCACCAACATGCAGTGTTTCCTTGATTGAATTAGCTCTCACACCAATATTTGCGTCTAGAGCCTTTGCATTGAGGGCTATCTGAAAACGGCTGTGGCGCTGAAGTTGCCTGTGAATGTGGAGTTGGTGGCATGTGAAACCCGCATGTGGAGCATTCGTTTGTGTGGGATGCTGACCAAGCTTCATTTCAGTCCTAGGCACACAAAGGGCATTAAGCATAGAGTGTGAAAACTGAGTTTCCTTGAGAGCTGCTTGGAAGCCTGATGGTGTGTGACGTTAGGGAGCCAAATGGAGTTGTTCTCCCACAAGAACCACTCGGCTGATCCTTCTTCAATATGCCCTTCACCAACATGCAGTGTTTCCTTGATTGAATTAGCTCTCACACCAATATTTGCGTCTAGAGCCTTTGCATTGAGGGCTATCTGAAAACGGCTGTGGCGCTGAAGTTGCCTGTGAATGTGGAGTTGGTGGCATGTGAAACCCGCATGTGGAGCATTCGTTTGTGTGGGATGCTGACCAAGCTTCATTTCAGTCCTAGGCACACAAAGGGCATTAAGCATAGAGTGTGAAAACTGAGTTTCCTTGAGAGCTGCTTGGAAGCCTGATGGTGTGTGAAGTTAGTGAGCCAAATGGAGTTGTTCTCCCACAAGAACCACTCGGCTGATCCTTCTTCAATATGCCCTTCACCAACATGCAGTGTTTCCTTGATTGAATTAGCTCTCACACCAATATTTGCGTCTAGAGCCTTTGCATTGAGGGCTATCTGAAAACGGCTGTGGCGCTGAAGTTGCCTGTGAATGTGGAGTTGGTGGCATGTGAAACCCGCATGTGGAGCATTCGTTTGTGTGGCATGCTGACCAAGCTTCATTTCAGTCCTAGGCACACAAAGGGCACTAAGCATAGAGTGTGAAAACTGAGTTTCCTTGAGAGCTGCTTGGAAGCCTGATGGTGTGTGAAGTTAGGGAGCCAAATGGAGTTGTTCTCCCACAAGAACCACTCGGCTGATCCTTCTTCAATATGCCCTTCACCAACATGCAGTGTTTCCTTGATTGAATTAGCTCTCACACCAATATTTGCGTCTAGAGCCTTTGCATTGAGGGCTATCTGAAAACGGCTGTGGCGCTGAAGTTCCCTTCAATGTGGAGTTGGTGGCATGTGAAACCCTCATGTGGAGCATTCGTTTGTGTGGGATGCTCTACCAGGTTCATTCCTAGATAATGCACTCAAAGGGCACTAAGCATAGAGTGTGAAAACTGAGTTTCCTTGAGAGCTGCTTGGAAGCCTGATGGTGTGTGAAGTTAGGGAGCCAAATGGAGTTGTTCTCCCACAAGAACCACTCGGCTGATCCTTCTTCAATATGCCCTTCACCAACATGCAGTGTTTCCTTGATTGAATTAGCTCTCACACCAATATTTGCGTCTAGAGCCTTTGCATTGAGGGCTATCTGAAAACGGCTGTGGCGCTGAAGTTGCCTGTGAATGTGGAGTTGGTGGCATGTGAAACCCGCATGTGGAGCATTCGTTTGTGTGGCATGCTGACCAAGCTTCATTTCAGTCCTAGGCACACAAAGGGCATTAAACATAGAGTGTGAAAACTGAGTTTCCTTGAGAGCTGCTTGGAAGCCTGATGGTGTGTGAAGTTAGGGAGCCAAATGGAGTTGTTCTCCCACAAGAACCACTCGGCTGATCCTTCTTCAATATGCCCTTCACCAACATGCAGTGTTTCCTTGATTGAATTAGCTCTCACACCAATATTTGCGTCTAGAGCCTTTGCATTGAGGGCTATCTGAAAACGGCTGTGGCGCTGAAGTTGCCTGTGAATGTGGAGTTGGTGGCATGTGAAACCCGCATGTGGAGCATTCGTTTGTGTGGGATGCTCTACCAGGTTCATTCCTGGATAATGCACTCAAAGGGCACTAAACATAGATTGTGAAAACTGAGTTTCCTTGAGAGCTGCTTGGAAGCCTGATGGTGTGTGAAGTTAGTGAGCCAAACGGAGTTGTTCTCCCACAAGAACCACTCGGCTGATCCTTCTTCAATATGCCCTTCACCAGCATGCAGTGTTTCCTTGATTGAATTAGCTCTCACACCAATATTTGCGTCTAGAGCCTTTGCATTGAGGGCTATCTGAAAACGGCTGTGGCGCTGAAGTTGCCTGTGAATGTGGAGTTGGTGGCATGTGAAACCCGCATGTGGAGCATTCGTTTGTGTGGGATGCTCTACCAGGTTCATTCCTAGATAATGCACTCAAAGGGCACTAAGCATAGAGTGTGAAAACTGAGTTTCCTTGAGAGCTGCTTGGAAGCCTGATGGTGTGTGAAGTTAGTCAGCCAAATGGAGTTGTTCTCCCACAAGAACCACTCGGCTGATCCTTCTTCAATATGCCCTTCACCAACATGCAGTGTTTCCTTGATTGAATTAGCTCTCACACCAATATTTGCGTCTAGAGCCTTTGCATTGAGGGCTATCTGAAAACGGCTGTGGCGCTGAAGTTGCCTGTGAATGTGGAGTTGGTGGCATGTGAAACCCGCATGTGGAGCATTCGTTTGTGTGGGATGCTGACCAAGCTTCATTTCAGTCCTAGCCACACAAAGACCACTAAGCATAGAGTGTGAAAACTGAGTTTCCTTGAGAGCTGCTTGGAAGCCTGATGGTGTGTGAAGTTAGTGAGCCAAATGGAGTTGTTCTCC